>NC_143146.1:41310227-41461742 GCF_059928025.1 Delphinapterus leucas | reverse complement strand
TCCTCTTCCTTTCATGGGTGGGGTAAAATTTTATGTTGTGTGATTGGGTTTTGTTTGGATGGTGACATTCTAGTTTATGAATTGACTCCTCTAATCTGTCAAAATCATTCTCTGAAGTTGAAAATATTAATACTGATATAATCGCCTTAGGCCTTTGTGCAACAACACGTATTTTTTCTAAATAGTTAGTAATTTATTAAGTTGGATAAATATTACATTTATCAAACTAGAAAAGGCATACATTCTTAATAATATAATATTCCAAAAGGGTACCTAGTTAGTTCACAAACATAATATATTATTAGTATTGATTTTCATTAATATGGTTATGATGAATATTTTGCAATAGCATCTTGATATTACTTCCATTTTTATTTCCTCCCTATTATTATAAATCAATATTATATTAATTAGTGAACTATAGTATGACTAAGTTTATGAGCTTTTTTTTTTTTTTTGGGGTACGCAGGCCTCTTACTGTTGTGGCCTCTCCCGTTGTGGAGCACAGGCTCCAGACGCGCAGGCTCAGCGGCCATGGCTCATGGGCCCAGCCGCTCCGCAGCATGTGGGATCTTCCCGGACCGGGGCACGAACCCGTGTCCCCTGCATTGGCAGGCGTCTTGCATTGGACTGTCAACCATTGGGCCACCAGGGAAGCCCTGAGCTGGTTATTTTTAAGAATTAGATTTATTCTGATTAACTAAGAAACAATTAGATTCCTTATTTACTTTTTATACCATTTTATTCCTTCAGTTTTATTGAGCTATAACTGACATACAGCACTGTTTAAGTTTAAGGTGTACAGCATAATGATTTTGACTTAATCATGAAATACCAAAATAAATTTAGTAAACACGCACCATCTTATACAGATAAAAAATGAAAGAAAAAAATATTTTTTTCCTTGAGATGAGAACTCTTAGAATTTACTCTCTTAACTTTCTTATATAGTATAGAGCAGTGTTAATCATGTGTATTACACTCATTGTACTTATTTATCTTATAATTGGAAGTTTGTACCTTCTGACCACCTTCATCCAATTCCCCCCTACACCCCACTTTTGGTAACCACAAATATGATCTATTTTTCTATGAGTTAGTTAGTTTGCTTTTTGAGGTAAAATTGACCTGCAACACTATATTAGTTCCTGGTATACAACGTAGTGATTCAATGCTTATATACATGACAAAATAATCACCACAATAAGTCTAGTTACCATCTGTCACCATACAAAAATACACAATATTATTGACTATATTTCCCATGGAGTACATTTAATCCCTGTGATTCATTTATTTTGTAACTGGAGGTTTTTAACCTCTTAAATTCCCTTAATTATTTCAGTCATGCCACCACCCCCCTCTCCTCTGGCAACCACCTGTTTGTCCTCTATATCTATGACTCTGTTTCTATTTTATGTTTGTTTGTTTTATATTCCACATACAAGTGAAATCATATGGTATTTGTCTTTCTCTGTCTGACTTATTTCACTTAGCATGATACCCTCTAGGCTCATCCATTTTGTTGCAAATGGCAATACTTCATGCTTTTTTATGTCTGGATAAGATTCCACTGTATGGTGTATATATATATACCACATGTTCTGTATCAGTTCATCCTCGATGGGCGCTTAGGTTTCTTCTTGGCTATTGTGAATAACGCTGCAATGAACATAGAGGGGCATGTATCTTTTCAAATTAGTGTTTTTGTATTCTATGGAAAAATACCCAGAAGAGGAATTGGTAAATCATATGATAGTTTTATTTTTAGTTTTTTGAGGAACCTCCATACTGTTTTGGATAGTGACTGCACCAATTTATATTCCCACCAAGAGTGCACAGGGTTCCCTTTCTCAACCTGCCTTCCAATACTTGTTTTATATAGTCTTTTTGATAATCCCATTCTGACAGGTGTAAGGTGATATCTTCTTGTGGTTTTGATGTGCATATGCCTGATGATTAGTGATATTGAGCATCTTTTCACATGTCTGTTGGCCATCTGTATGTTTTTACTTTTTTGGAAAAAATGTCTATTCAGGTCCTCTGTTGATTTTTCAATCAGGTTGTTGTGTGTTTTGTTTTGTTTTGTTTTTTGATGTTGAGTTGTATGAGTTCTTTGTGTTGGGTTAGCCAAAAAGATCATTTGGGTTTTTCCATAACATCTTAACAGAAAAACCTGAATGAACCTTTTGACCAACCCAATATATTTTGGATATTAGCCTCTTATCAGATATATTGTTTGCAGATAAATTGTTTACTTATTTATTTTTTAAGATTATTTTTCATGTTATTGTTAGTTAAAATTACTTACCAATGTACAGTATGATTGGGTTCATTAATCATTTTTAAAATTAAAGGCTTTCTGATTATCCATGATATAATTCGGTTTTATTTATACCTGTTAAAAACCAGTCATATAAACCTGAAAATGTTCATAAAATCCTATTTTTAGTAATGACATAGTTCAATAATATAAAGCATATTGAAGATATAATTTCCAAATAACACTCCTACGCTGCAAAGTTCAGTATGAATCTGGAATTCACTTAAAGAAACACTCTACTCATTTCTTCGTTAAATAACCAATGATCGTATACAATGCAATAGTGAAAGTGCTAAGAGCAAGATTAATCAATTTAAGGTTTAGGAATGTTGACTGTCAATTTTTTATAACAGTTTTATTATAGAGAAGGTCTTCAATTTGGTAACTCCACTTTAGTATGAAAGCAAACTGATATTTTGCTATGTGTTTAAATTAAGCATGCTATTTTGGCCTTGACACTTTCAAAATAAGAACATTATTTAACAGCAGCACAACTTGTCTATGTATCAAGCAGAACTATTGGAGCTTAGTGTCCTTTGTAGACATTGAGCACAATTACTCAATGAGTGGAAAGCTGATTGTTTTTCACTGACTCAAAAGGATATATGCAATAATTAAAATTTGTTTAAAAAACTGACTTTGCCCTTTTGAACCTGACTTGAGAAAATGATGACTGAGCAGTCTTTAATGGAATTGCTTTCGGACACCCTCAGCCAGACCTTAGGAAAAGTTCCTCTGATCTTTTGTATTTGACAAGCATTTGACAATTTAACTGAAGATCTTTTTGCATTTTACATAGGTTTTTTTATTCACCTGTTTGCAAAAGATTATGAATGCACAGCAGAAGTAAAAAACTATCACTTGCTAAATTTCAAATCTCTTTTTAAAATTTACTTAATTCTCCTGTTTTTAAAGAAATATAAAAGACAAGGCAGGCTGCTTCAGATTGCCCCCCACCAAGATCATCACCATTTTTTTTTACTAGTGAACCAAATGCAGCATTTTGCTTGTAGGCTTTTAAGCTTGACTGAGAGAATGGGAAAATTTTAATTATTTGATGGAGAAGTCTTTCATTAAATTATTTCTAAATAATCTGTATGAAGCTCTCTCCTTTCATGGGGACTATAATTGTAAGTAAAAGTAATTCTCTGTATCCTCAATAACTATTTTGGGAGAGTAAAAAACAAGCGCTGCAGGGTGTATTCCATTCTGTGGAGAAAATCAGAATGCATGACCATGCAATTACAAAGTCAGAGAGGTCTCTACATCTTTAGATAACTTTAAAAAATTGAATATTTCTCAACCTGTCATGTAGCAAGAGTCTCCTGAATGCTTAATTACCTGACAATATTGAAGGTTCCTCAGGCCTTAACGGTGCTCTTGAGTGCCTGCCCTGTAAGAGCAGGGAGTTGTTCCTTAATGTCAGGTTAAAGTGTAACAGAAAACTGCTTTGATTTTCTGATGCATAGAAGTGATGGTCTCTAAAAGCTGAAATCAGAAAGGAAACAAAGACTATTAGAAAATGATGGTATTTCATAGCAGTCTTCTTAGTTTCTGTTTCACCAATAGATGATTTCAGGAGTATCCAGTCTATGTTGATACTTTAAAAGTAAAATTTATGAACTATATGTTCATCAATAAATGAACAGAGAGGCAGGAAAAATTTTAGACTCCGTTCTTTGGCATGAGTGCCCACTGACAGAAAGATACACTGGTCAGGCAGTAGTGAAAAGCCTGAGTACATGAATACAGACGTTATGCCTGATCATTCAGATTGTCTCTATCTTGCTCTTCCTTTATTCTGTAGTGAATCTTTCTCTGTCCCCTTTCCTCTTGTCTACTGGGTAAACCTCCTATAATTCTTTAGGGTTCAAGTTAAGTATTTATCCGTTATTAAAACATTTCCAGATGCCCCCAAGAAGTGTTAGATGCTGTTTTGAATATTATTGTATTAAAGCTATGATGATTTATTTTCAATTTTGAATTCTCCAAAGTTTGGCACAAACATGCACACATACACCCACACCCTCAACATTGTATCAATTAACAATACAGAAAAAATACAGATGGATGTATGTGTATGTGAGACAATAGGGACTGTCTGTTAGACATCCTCTCTTATGGCTACTCCATCTATCCATGTTTAAACTTCCATATAACAACAATATCAACAACATCATGCTTATACCCCAGAGGATGCAACTATCCATATGCAAGGAAAGAAGTGCTCATCTTCTCCAAAAAAGGTACATCGGATCCTATCAGTTATTATATTCTTTTCTGAATGAAGTTAATTCCTTTTCTAGATTAATTACAAAGTTACTTCATTATTACATAAAGATCAAATATTATATTTTAACATCATTACAAGACCTTCCCATTATATCTTCATCATAAAAAGGCTGTGACCTGACTCAGTTCTGGCTCATGTTTCTTTATGGTAACTCAACAGCCATCTGTGTTCACCAGACATACAGTTTTTCTGACTACATATGCAAGTAATACAATAATAGGCTCCCCATCCAGGATATTGTGGTTAATTAAGCCACTAATATTAATCTCTGCAGGTCAAAACATTGCAATTGTCACTCTGGACTTACACTCATCACGGTCACTGTATCTGCCACTCTAGGATTCAAATCAAACCCACTGAAATGAGAGAGACCAGGCCAATGGAAACATTGGCCATTATCATCACAGACCTGCGAAGGATAAAATCCATAGAGCTTATAAGGATGCTGAGCTCTTTTTGCCAACACATTTTCAAGATGTTTCAAATATTTTCAAGTTAGTATCCTTTAGATCCTCTCATGGGATATATTATTCATGAGAAACCCACACCAAGATGACTATCTCCCTACATATTTGGATTCCTTCCTCCCGGTGTACCAAGGAAATTCTGGCAATCAATCTCACAATGTAGGCCACTGTTGAGACCAGATTTCAGCCAACGAACCATGAAAAGTGTTAAAGGCACTCTAAGCTGCTTGAGTTAACAGTTGAACCAGAATCTCTGTTACATAATCTAATGTTATGTTCTGTCCTTCTTGATCTCACACTGTTATGATACATCCCCACAAACAATGTCTGGGTTTTTGCTCATATAAGTTAGCAAAAATTGGTAAATCTTTTAGGGTATAAGCTATATTCTTCCAAGTCATCCTTTCTACTTGTTCCCTAGAAGCACTAGTAGATCTGCTCTAGTAATAGATATGAAGGGGAAGGGGAGTAGGGTGTGGAGACTGGAGAGTAAATAAATCTTATAAAGCAACTGCCTAGGGTAAGATTATCACAGAAATTTGAAGCAAAGGATAACTAGTGTGTTGCCAATGTAGGAGGGGCAGTTCTGTTAGTAAAAGAGGCTTGAAGGTTTTAAAAGGTTCTTATATTCCTTGGAATCTATCTAAATGCCCTCAATTGCTACCCTCCTGTTCCCAATTCGTATCAAATAATATATCACAGGTTAAGCTCTGAATTCTACTTCTGGTGCATGATTATATTTTGATGTTATTTTAGTGTCATTACAGGAATTTTTCTCTTACCGGACCTTGATCTCAAAGTTTAACAGCCTGACCTCTGGTATTATTTTCCAGTAAAATCTCCAGGACAGTCATAAGCAGTCAACAGCCCATAATTCTTGTAAGCATTATCCACTCTGTCAAGTGCAGCCTTGCCTTCACTAATCACTTCATCCCAGGAAACAGGTATAGAAATGACCATTTGCCTGTGCATGCCATGATTACCTGTGGCTTATATTCTAAAGGTGATGAGTCAATATTTACAATCAGGTCAGATAAGTACTCTCAGATTTACAGGTTTAGTGTCTTATTTCTTGGGGACACTCCTTAGCACATCTGCTAGTTGATATTCTGTCATTATAAGAGACACCACTCTTGATATTTCAAGTAGAAAGGAAATTGATTAAGATGGTGTTATCTGCAAGCATGGGCCAGAGGAGCAAAAGGGAACAGGGACAGTTACATCAACCTCAGAAAGCTGCTGCCTACCCTGAACTCATGAGCCCACACACCTGCTGAATTACTGAAGATTCTGAGGCTGCCACTGCTGCAATTTTTCTCATGGCCAGTGAGCGGGATTCCAGGATCTGACCTTCTGCTGATGAGCTTGCAATTATGTTAATACAGCTGTTGTCTGCAGCTATCTGCAATCACCATCACTTGCCCCACGTGGCTGCTACTATTGTCAAAGGAGGCAGAGAAATGTGATGTTTCTTTTCCTCCATCTTTCAATCTGTCACTTGTGCCTCCTAATTGTAGCATATTTCTTGAGCATATTTTGTATACAATTTATTTCAGCCTTTTGAATTGGCAGAATGGTTTAAATATATCAACTTTTCCAATAAGTAAAGCTCAAAGTAAATTTAATTAAAAAAAAAGAACTTACAAAGATCAAACTGAGAGCTTATAAGGAAGGGGAAAATAATTGTCATAAACTTTATCTTAAATTGGTTGGGGGAGTAATATTTTCATACAGATGAACAAAAGTGTATTTTGACCTGGTATCACCAATTACTTCCTTTTCTCCAGATTACTACTTCTCTAAAGGACATCAGAATACTCACCCCTATATCATCATCTAAGATGATGCAGTCTGAAAATTTTCTCTCTATTGAAAATGATTTACTTTCTATAAATTATATATATATATATAGCCATACATATACGTATGTATTTGAAGATGTTTTGCAAACTGTAAATTAGAACAGAAATGCTATGTTGCATGATTATTTATAACATAGTGTTAGAAACATCTGAAATTCTTTGAAAAATTACAATTAATTCCTGTTTTTAAATATAATGTGGATAGAATCATTGAGACTTTTGCATTATTTTGGGGGAGACGAGAGACATTGCTCCTGGAGAAAACTTTTGAAAAATGTATACACTGACATTGCATTAGAAAGGGAAGATTCCATAAAATCACTACACAAAAGTAATTGTTTTTGAAGTCAAATAGTAGAAGAAACTAATAAAATATCATATTTTCCTGTCATGCAAGACAATTTAGCCTCTAAATGTCATCACTGACAGTATTTAGGGGTCAAAACATTTAAGGTCAGCAGACAGCTCTGCTTTCACAAAAACGTGTAAATTTTGCAAAAATGAAATCTGCAGATTTCCTTGCAAAATTAAGCGGAGTATTGGTATATTGGTACCCAGACATCTATGAAATGTTTGTCAGGAAGCACTACAAATAGATAAATATAGATTTCTCAGTAATTTTCAATGAACTATTATCCAATATAATGCTGACATGTTCAGTAAATGTAGCCACTATGCTTTGGGGAGTAATATCTGTCCAATAATTATCTCACAACTGTTTATTAGATGCTTGCCTTATTTTGTTTCTTTATTATATATATGTGTTTATGTTATGTGTTTCTTTATTATATATATGTGTTTATGTTATGTTATTATATATATGTGTTTATGTAGAGAATAATGTCTTTATTATTCTCTACTCAATTTTACCTTACTCTTATCTTCTGTTTTGTACTCCCATCAGATTTTTTTAAAAAATTCTCTTTATAGTGCTTTTAATTCATGTTATTTTTATATACATAAAGCATTTAACAAATATTTGTTGAATGATCAATATCAGTAAGGTACCTTTAAACTCCATGAGTGATGCAAAGATATGTGGATTCCCTCCTCATCCCTCCATAAAGACATGCAACCTAGAAAGAAAATGAAATGAATACAAAATGTACTAGAATAACTTAATTGCCTTAAAGCTAAAGGGGAAAGATATTTCAAGATGTTTTGGCCTAACCTTTCCTAACCAACAGGGGAATACCCAGTAAAATGTCCTAAATAGATACTTAGTCTATCTCAATTTTGCATGGAATATTCCAAGCTCATTGATTGTATTCATTAAAAAACTCCCACTATATGAAGCTGGAATCTACCTCCCTGTTTTATCACATGATGAATAGATATTGTGGGCAAAGGTCTTTAAAGTGGAAACAACAATATTAAACCACAAAGGCTGAAAAGCATAAGGATTCTTTGACAACAGTAAAATATTCAGTTTAAATAGTGCAAGTAATAGAGGCATAGGGACAAAGAAATGTATTGATAGTGATATTTATCAGAAACTTCAGAATTTTAACAATGTTTTAGTAAACAGTACCTCTGATGAGTAGGGAAACAAAAAACGTGAGAAGCAAGAGGTAATTGGTAAATTACCTAAGTTCATAATTTACCAATTTTCTGGATATCTGCCTTTTATTAGCTGTGCTTCGTTGAAAAAATATCACTTATTCTCTGTACCTCAATTTCCTTATTTGTAATATAAGATTTTTAATACCTATCTTAAAAGGATCTTTTAAGCATAATAGTATATTTGAAAGTACCTCATAAACTATTTTATTGTACAAGTTTTAACTGTTATTTTATATACATGATTCAAGTATATTACCACTTTCAGCAAGTTTAAAACTTGACATTGTACATTTTACCGAGAAGGCAATCAAAAATGCTGTTACTTTGACTTCAATGAATGCTTTCTCATTCATAGAAAATAAGAAACCATTAACATTTATTTCAATTATCTGGCATATTATACACATCACATATCTATTTATAATTATCTGAATAATAAACATATACACACACATTTGATGGCTTAGAGGGGTTCAGGAACTTCTTTAAAGTTCAGACTTAGTCAAAGGTTTGAACAGCTGCCAAAACTTGTGGGTCCATCCACCAAGCAGTCTTGTGCATGATTCTATTGTCTGGAACTCATACCAGAAATATGATAATAGAAATATGAATTTGCCCCGTCAAATAATTCATCCATTATATGGGTTAAAGTTGTAGAAGCAAAATATATAAATGTATTGATAGGGAAATCCACAGACATAAAGCAATCTAAAATTATTTAAAAGGACAAAAGGAGAAGGCTAGGATCTGGGGAACATCATCGTGTGACCACATACTGCCTGCTTGGCTAGGCAGAATATATGCTTTTCCATGAAAGCTACAAATATGTAGGTAAAATGTGCTTTTTGTAAAAATAAAATTTCAAAGCTCTACATGCTCTGTAGTAGTTGCAACAAGCTAAAAACAAAATTTGCAACATTGCTAAATTGAATAAATAGTACTCTGTAACTCAAAAATTAGAACTAAGAGTGGACTATCATACATTGGACTTAATTCTGACCAAAAATATGGAACAGACTAATGATAAAAAAGTGAAATAAATGCAACAATAGTCATATCATCACAGAGATTATAATAGTAACTTTCTTTTACTTTTTTCTAAAGAACAATGTTCAACAGACAAAATAGTCCTTGTAATTGAGCAAAAGAGCTTTCTAAAGGTTTCTTCTAAAGGTGAAATAAGTCTGGTTTCAACCCAAAGAGTTTTATTTTTAAGTGTCAAAAGGAATAATGTGTGTTAAAACATTAATATCTGATAAAAAATTACAAATATCTACAAATAGATATAAAATATAGTGAGGATGTCATCCTTCAAGTAATGCATCCATGTTACTATAGAGACACTACTTTTTAAGACCAAAGACTATATGTAGGTTATATGATCAACAATAAAACAAAAACAAAGCAAACACATAAATTCACCTAAAATAAAACAGAAGAAAGATCCACTGAGGCTCTAATTACATGTTACATAAAGGAAATATTATCTACTTTAGAAATGCACAGTTTTAGAGAGGAATGATAAGAATTTGTGACCTCTGGGAGGATGATAAGGATAGTAAAAAGCCTTCCATAATCTTTATGCTGGAAAAAGATTTTTGGATTGTTATGTGTGCAAAGCCAAACTATACCATTTAGAGAATAAAGTTAATTACTATTAATGAAAATGACACTGATCTAATTTTGAATTAATTTGAGGGGTTGTTTAAATATTATACAGAAATATAATGATTTTTACATTTTCATACACTGATGGATTTGTTTCGGGATAGACTCCAACAGAGAAATGACTCTTCAGACAAAAAAAAAAATTAAAAATCACAATCTTCTTTTTATCACTATAACGCAACAGATAATCCAGCACTTAATAAAAGGATACAGTCACGAGAAGACATAAAACACTAAGTCAGACAGTTCATTAGTCAGGGTGCCTAGCCTCTGGTAACAACATCTCAGATATATAATGGCTCAACACAAGAGCAGTCTGCCTCTTGCTCATGTCAATAGTGAGCAGATGAACAGGTCCATGAGACAGGTCTTCTCTACAGTTATTCAGAGACCCTAGCTAATGATTCCTCTGTCATCCTCAACATGTGACATTCAAGGCTTCCATAGTCTTCTCCATCTCACAGAACTGATTGTATGGGTCAGAGGGGAAACTCACATTAGTGAGTGGAAGTTTAAGACAGATACCTGGATACCATAAGAAGATAATGGGACCCAGAACCTCAAACCTGGCAAGGATACAGGATGAAACAGACCCCACAAATAGTGAGGGTTGGAGGTAAACAGATTCTGGGTGAAGCCTGGCACTGGTACTGTGTTTGTGTACAAGAAAAGGAAGCGGAAGAAGATCCCACTATCCCCTTAGTTTGGGGTCCATAATTCACTAGTTGCCTTTAGAAAAGAGAAAAAAATAATCAGAACTAATTTCACGTGCAGAAGCCTCATACCTGTCGGCACTGTTGAAGATTATTATGCCATCCTCTTGAAGGTATCCACAAACAATATTCCCTCTGAGCTGTGTTCCCTAGGAAGTAGCTGAGGTGTAAGACAGCTGTCAAAATGCTGGAAAAAAAGAATGGATGTAGAGAAAGAAAACCTCATATGAAATGTGGACCCTCAGAACAAAATTATGGTGTACAGAGAAACCCAAAGCCATAGAGAAAAGCTACTAAATCCACAACAAACAGTTGAATTCACAATGTTGAACTGAAAACAGCAGAGTGCTCTGAAGATATTAAAATAAGTGTATTGTCAATGCTCAGAGTGACTATGAAGAAAATATCATCCATAAAACAAGATTAGAAGATAGAAAAAGAAAACATTGAATCGCAGAAATATAAAAACGTTATTAAGATGAAAATAAAAATGATAGGATAAATAGTAGTTGGCGAACACGGAAAGAGAGAATTAATGAGTCAATAATTAGAATTGAGATAGGCATCTAAGACATTATGAGATAAAAATATAAAAGATAGATTGAGTGGTTCTAAATGAAATTTAATGGAAATTCCAGTAGAAGAAAATGGAATAATTGAGAGAGCATCCAAATTTAAATAGACAAGATTCAAACTTTTCTGTAATTGACAAAAAACATACGTTAGAATGAAAATATATTCCACTGCTGAGTAAGACAAACATAGAAACAAACATAAGGGCAACTAATACCTAGCAAAAATAAATTATAAAATAAAATTTCAAGGAAAATGGGAAAATATTAAAAACTACCAGAATTAAAAATCTATAATCTGATGTAGGACATTCTATCAGGTATAGAAGATAAGTCACTACAGTGAAAGAAAATAAATCCCAATATTTGTCTCTATATCTAGCTAAACATATATTACTGAGTTAAAAAAAAAATCAAATCATTTTCACCAATAGAGTTTATTGCTCCAGATGTTTGCCAAAAATTTACTGAATGATGTACTTGGGCAAGAAAAATTGTGAACCCATTAAAAAGTGAGAAGCAAAAAGTAAGTGAGCAAACATATAAATAAAGCATGTCAATAAATTAGACTAAGTATAGAAAGCTTATGAAATAAATACACCAATTTTGTTTGCTTTAAAAAAAGGTACAAATACAATTCTACAAGACAAAAACTTATCAGGTGGGTAAGTAGTATGTAGAGAAATTTTATAACAAGCTAACCTCTTTAACACGGATGGGTTAGAGAACTATAAAAAAATTAAGCATGCTAAAACTTTAAGGAAAATTACTATAATAAGATATAGTATATAGCTTTCCAGCATAGTAAAAATGAAAGAAGAAAAAAAGATTAATTTTCAGTCCCACAGAAGGCAGAACAAAAGAATAATAAGCGGTCCTTAGTAGTGTTTTGCTGTCTTGGTAACAGGACAAAATTTGCGTAACATTTTTATCAAGTACTTGAGGATATCACCATGTCAATTATGGGAAAATTATTGGAGAAATTTCTAATACATAACAATTAGAAATCAAAGACATATTTATAAGCTAAAATGGATGTGTTAAAACCAATAATTCATCAGAGCAAAATAGTGTCCTTACTTTAAATTTTAAATAACATTTGAAAAACAGTCTATCTGGAATTAACTGTAACATGTGGGAAAATTCTGTGAATTCTCAGTAATCATTTATAAAAATTTTTAAAGATATAACTATGTGATAAGCAATGTATAATGTAAGTAATGTATGAAAATGATTTATAACATTTATTCAGTTCTTATAATAGTTGCTAAACCATTAGCTCATTTAATCCTCACAGCAACCTTATGACACTTACATTATTATAATTATTATTCTTATTGTGCAAAGGAAAAATAAAGTCACAGATAGCTTAAATAGCCTAATTAAGGTACACAAATATTAGATGAAGAAGCCAAGAATAAAACCTAAACAAATTGGTTCCAAAATGTGAGATTTTGACCACAATGTTCTATTGCCTTACACATTGTTACCTCTCATTAGTTGCCAGTCTCTGGTAACTATTGGGTTGCCCAAAAATTTCGTTTGGGTTTTTCTGGAAGATGTTACAATAAAATTCTAGCCTTAACCACAATACTATCCTTCATTGTAATGTAATGTCATCCTTAACTACAAATACAGTGAGCTGATTGAGAGGGTTGTGATGTTTAAAATATCACTTTTTTTTTCTTTTGCTCTCACAACAGGTGAAATCTATTCCCTCTTCTTTTGAATCTTGTATGGCCCTATGGCTTGCTTCCACCAATAGAATGTGCCATCTTAGAATCCTGAGGCCCTCATTTTATGTGTAAGCAGAGTTTAGCCTCTTTGAAGATGAGAAATCATGTGAAGAGAGACATCACATGGACAAAGAATGTCCAGCCAAGCAGCAAAAGCTCCAGACATGTAATGAGTTCATTTAGGACCATCCAGCTCCGGATAAAGAAAGTTGCATGAGTCACCACAGGCAAGACCAGCAAAAGAGCTGCCCAGCTGAGCCTAGCTTACCAAGCTGTCAACAGAAAGAAATGTGAATAAATAGATGATGATTGTTTAGAGCTACTAAACTTATTATGCAGAATTTTTTTTCCCAAAACAGGGGTTAATAAGCCTTCTGTGATTTTTGCCAGTCAGACACATCTTGAATATTGAGTCTGTTTCTCCACTCCACGGTTGCAAAATACACTTGACAAAATATGTCTAAAGGCTGATAACCATAGTGCTGACATATTCAAATACCATATTAGATAAAGAGATAGCAGCTGCTCAAAACTACTATCCTAGATTCAGAAATTTCTGGAAGTGTGGTACAGGACTACTGCCTCCAGAAATAAATGTTCAATGATACCTTATCTATGTTCTACCAAGCTGAGAAATTGCATCTCACTCATAATTTTTTATTGTAGTACATTGACCAGTGGATTGCAGCTGTAATGGGAGGTATGTGCCTTGACATATATTCCTTAATGGGTTATATGACATGCAGAGTATAAATGATAGGAAAGAAATGGCAGGGATATGTTTAACGAATTAAAGTGGACAGAATTGACTTCAACTTCAGTTTTCTTGTTTTGTTTTTATGAGAAAGTGCACCTTGTACAGTGCAGAGACCTGCAAGCTGTGCTTGAGGTGGAGCCTCACCTCCCCAAACAACTGCAAGTTAGTGTACCTATCATAGGCAGGGATGCTGGTATGTTAGGGACCTGTATCTAACAAGCCAAAGAAAAATTGTGCACAAAGAATTGCTCACCAGTGTGCCTATTGTGTGTCATTTAATGGAAGCAAAATGAGTTGGGGACTTATTTCTTATGAATCTTTTCATGGATTCTGAACTTAGTATCATGTGACATTGAATCAATGGTTGTATAGCAGGTAGATTAGGGGCAGAAGTAGAACTGATACAAACACACCTATTCAACACATATAGAAAAAGGTTTATATGGTGAAAGACAACATGGAAGAAAGGAACTGATAAGACTTTGATCTCTGGATGGTGGCCAATCCATCCATAGTCTGAAATAGTGAAAATCTTGCCACATGTGACTAGGAATTTCTCCTTTTAATGGAATTTATATGATGTAAATTTGACTACAGTTGAATAGAAAAAAAAAACTGTCTAGAAAATAAAATGTACAGTGACTATTATTGACTGTGTTGGCAAAAGTGAAACTGTCAGCTAGAGAATAACCAGATAAATAATTTGAGGTCAGTATATGACAAAAAGAAATGGTTCATAATGATGTTCCAGTACACTTTTGAAGATTGGAAGAAAATTAAGGTTAATCTAACAGTTTGATAGTTAGGTATTACAGAATAAAGGGATCTATTTGGAATAAGTAGCTACCTAAAATTAGTTGCGGTTTTGGCATTCAATTCATTAGTGACAAAAAGGTAGCAGATCTCTCCTCTTCAAGGTGGTAAAACCCAGAGTCAGGTGAGTGTTCAAAAACACTGAGAATTGTCTTATTTCCTCTTCCATGTTAAAATGGAACATACGTATTGAACAATGAAAATGCTAAGAGGGGCAATGCCATTTCATTGGTTATATGGTAATCAAAATAAAGTTGCCCCTAATGGCATGCTGCTCCCCCAAACAATTTTGGGAACAATAAAATTCAGTGAAACTCCAATCTTCCTGTTTAAGGAGCAAAAGGGCATCAAAATATAGTAGTAGACTAACTTCCTGAATTATCTTCCATGGAGTTTGAGAGTATGTAAAAGGTTAGAGCAATTCAAAAAGGCCAAAGAAAGAGAACGAAAAATGAGCCTAAGGGTAATGGTTTAAAAGAAGAAAAAGATTAATCCAGGCAGAGTTGTTCTGCTATTTATTTAAAAAAAAGAAGAGGGAAGTAAAATAGAAAAAAATAAGTACCCATAAAACATCTACTTTACATCCTTTAAACACCTCTTAAAGGATCTTGTCACATTCAATCTATCCTCTACTGGGTGAGTTTAAAATAGGTAAAATGAAAGGATAATTAATAGAAAGGCTGAAACATGGTGAACAATTCATCTCATCTATTTAGTCCAGGAACTTGAAACTGCATCTCCCACCATGGTCTCTATGGCTGTGTGAAATGTTTAGGTTAAATATCAGGGTGTGTGAAGCAAAATTTCTTTGGCTTGTTGGATACAGGTCCCAAATACAACAGCATTCCTGCCTATGACAGTGAAGAGGCACTGCAAGGACTTCAGTGGAATTGGGTAGTTATGGAGATACTTTCTTGTAAGGCATTCAATGAATGAAATTATTCGTGAATGAAAAAAAATTGCAGATCAAAGTACTGGAAGCAAAATACCCCTAAATACATAATTGCAATGAATGTGACATAAGTGGCAAACATTGCTGTTATGTCCTTTAGGTCAAATTTCATTCAGAATAAATTGGACATGAAGTTTGATAATGAGTACTAGGTAATATAAAATTCACAAAGGGCAACAGAAATTTTCAATTTTTTTTATAAAAGAATTTATCTAAATTCTAACATCACAATGAATATTACAATGGTGTTTCATAAACCTTTTTTGTGATTATATTTTTTTAATTGAGGTATAGTCAATTTACAATGTTTCAGGTGTAGAACAAAGTGAATCAGTTTTATATATGTACATACGTATGTGTATATATTATATATGTATATATATATATACACACACCTATATATGTATATACATATGTATATTCTTTTTCAGATTCTTTTCCTTTATAAGTTATTATATGATATTGAATTTAGTTCCCTGTGCTATACAGTTGGTCCTTGTTTATCTATTTTATATAATAGTGTGTATATGTTAATCCCATATTCCCAATTTGTCCCTCCCCCATTTCCCTTTTGATAACCATAAGTTTGCTTTTCTATGTCTGTGAAAACATTTAGAACTGTTTTCTAAATAAGTTCATTTGTATCATTTTTTTAGATTCCTCATGTAATTGATATCATATGATATTTGTCTTTGTCCGACTTACTTCATTTAGTATGATAATCTCTAGGTCCATCCATGTTGCTGCAAATGACATTATTTCATTCTTTTTTATGGTTAAGTAATATTCCATTGCATATATGTACCACATCTTCTTTATCCATTTATCTGTCAATGGACATTTAGGTTGCTTCCATGTCTTGGCTACTGTAAACAGTGCTGCAATGAACATTGGGGTGCATGTATCTTTTTGAATTAGAGTTTTCGTCTTTTCTGGATATATGCAGAGGAGTGGGATTACTGGATCATATGGTAACTCTATTTTTAGGTTTTTTTTTTTAATTCTATTTTATTTATTTTTTTTATACAGCAGTGATGAATTGGGAGATTGGGATTGACACATATATACTAATATGTATAAAATGGATAACTAATAAGAACCTGCTGTAGAAATTTCCAACTTTGTTTTAAAAATGTTAGAAGTGGGGGTAATAATATCAATGCACGCTACAACAATTTGAATTGGATTAATGAGAAAGGTAAGAGGGTCATGGAGACTGATGCTATACTAACAAGGAATGAATAATATAGTACAGTTAATAACAGTATCTGATACGAACTATCTAAAATATGCAACAGACTAACAGAGATTGGTATAATGTGGCATTGTGTTAACACTTTGTTTTCATACTTAGAGTGGAAAATTTTAAAAACCTTACAACTGGGCTTCCCTGGTGGCGCAGTGGTTGAGAGTCCGCCTGCCGATGCAGGGGACACGGGTTCGTGCCCCGGTCCGGGAAGATCCCACATGCCGTGGAGCGGCTGGGCCCGTGGGCCATGGCTGCTGAGCCTGCGCGTCCGGAGCCTGTGCTCCGCAGTGGGAGAGGCCACAATAGTGAGAGGCCCGTGTACAGAAAAAAAAAAAAAAATACACCTTACAATTGCCTTTATATGAGTGGAAACTCAATACAATTTTACCACATTGTCAAAGGTATTAAAATTCTACCTTGTACTATCATACTTTTTGTGAGGAGAAATTTGGTCATGATATTGGTGAAGAGCAGGCTGAATCACTGTGCTGTTGGCATTATATTAGTAACAGAATTGGAAAAGGAAGTTAAAAAAAAGCTTGACAACAAAAGTTACACATAAGTCTTAAAGAGAATGGTTGATGAGTTTCAAAAATTTAGAAATTGGCTAAGACTATGAAATTTGGGAAATTAGTTGCCTGGTGCCTCAAGAGGTTTCCCCAAAAATAGAGGTAATTAGTGTTTCTGAAGAATTTAACTACTAAGAAGACAGTCCATATTTAGTGGATATATCTCATTCCAAATTATGCACCTTCTTAATTTGGTGAATTTAATTACTTCTTTAAAAGAGGCAAAGTGAAAAAACTAAGTGACTAGAAGAAGACTATTCAAATGGACATCTAAATATGGTGGGATATAAAAAGTGTTATAGAACAGGACCTGTCTAGTCCACTGGGACCATAAGGTCTAAGTGAATATATGATATTAGATTTTACCAACTCACCACCATGCTCATTGGACTTAGTGACAGAAGTCAGATAATGCTTCTCCAACCCCTTATTACAGGCCCCTAGAGTCACAGACCTAAAAGCTACCACATGCTGCTATTATATATTGTTCTTTCCAATAGAAACTATTCCCTTGGTATTAGGCTCTAGTAGAGACAGCACCCAATACTAAACACATATGGAAACAATAATGGATTTGCTTTCTTAACTATCCTGCATGGGAGTTGTGGATGGGAAAAAGACTAGAATAATCCAGAGAAAGTGTATCAGAAGACAAAAGGGAAACTCTGAGCCTATGATTGAGACAATTGAGACTATTATGAGGATGTTTCCCAAGACAGTTTATTTATCAAGTGAAAATTGTGTGTGTGCTGAATACTGAATACTGTAGGTGTTGCCTCAGGAGGATTGTGACATAATATGGCTACCATTTGCATGACAATCGATGAAACCTAGGACCGTCTTTCTCCCAGAACCCGTTGATGGATTACCTGACCATATGACCCTCTTCTTAATAAAACAATGCAAGTATTATGGTGTACCTATGATAACTCTCAGAAGAATGGAAATTTCAGCTATTCATCTGATGGAGAAAAAGTTCTTGTAAGAGTAGGAAAAGGAAAACCTGTACAGTAGGCTAAATTACTTGCAGTGGTACATTTAGCTTTTGTACAAATGCTAGAAGCCTATTCTCAAGGGACATATGTGGATTTTTTACAAATCCTTGGACAATGGAGATAACCTACCTATGTGTTTGGTTAATGGGTCATAGACAATTGGAAAATTAAAAATACACACATGTGGAAATCCCTAATCTTGAAGGACTTCAGGAACCCCAAAGAATGAAGAAAAAGTAGTATGTGTTAGATGGTCCCTAAAAAACCTAGCAGAAAGTTCTGAAGAGGCTGGAATGGGATGTTTAAAACAATATTTGAAGTAGCAGGCTGAGTATAAGAGATGAGTCTCCATGGGTACTACCAGTTGGACTGAATGAAGGTAAATTTCTTTGTTCTCCATTGAAGTACTAATAGTTGCCTATGGCTCTTCAGAATGACAGGAAAAGGTATTTTTTTCTTTTTTTTTACTTGCTGTGGAATGAATTCCACAGAGACAAAATCCAGCTGATAATTATCAGTTAGATCATACTAGGCCATCACTTATAGCTTCCAGAGAATTTCTAAGTGTTTGTACATTCTCTGTTTTTGTTTGCTTGCTTTGTTTTGTTTTCTTGTGAATATCATTACTGAAGCAATGATCCAAAATATTATAAAAAGATAGAAACAATGTGAATTATTTCAATTTGGAGCATCCAAATCTATTTTCTCAACTTAAAGGACCTATTTCACAATAACTATGATGTACGGTTCAGCTAAAAGCACCATATTATTTGGACATATTCCATACATTCTCTCCTTCAGAGTAAAATTTTGATAAGAAATTGAAAGGGGCATTTAAAACATTTGATAAAAAGTGGATAAAGTAACAAAGAGCTTGTCTGCATGATCAGATGACTGGATTTAACATTTTAATAGGGAGGATATAAAATGGGGTTAGTTGGGGTACAGAAGTGAGAATGCATGTGTAGGAGATGATACCATAATACAACTTTGTCTTTTCCACTTGACAAATTGTTTCTGTTGTAATGTAGTATCACATGATGCTAAGATCTTGATTTCGTTTGTTGGCTCCAATTGAGAGAGACATTTTGACACATAACTTTATTGCTAAGACTTCAAACCTCGCAGCATTAATTCCAAAAGAATTCCTGGTTGGATGCGCCTTATGTTTGCAGCTTTGACTGTGTTTTGTGTGAGAGATATCTCTATTCCTTTCAAATCCAGTGACATGAATGGATGAAAGAGAAGACATTGGTGCAGTTACACCCTTTGCCAATGTTATGGTTGAGGATTGTGCCTGAATTCCTCAACCCAATTCAGGTAGGAAGAATCCAGGTAAATCTAAGGATAACTAAAAGCAGGAGAAGTGGTAGGTAGTAAAGTAAGGAACTTGGAAGTGAGTGATAACACCAGGAAAACAATGTTTTTTGTTTTGTTTTTTTTCCATCAGCAGTGTCTCAAGGCAAGAGAATGACCAACATTAGTTTTTGTTCCCTCTGGAAGACCACCAGCACTGCTTCCTTCTGAGAAATGTCCATTGCACTGAAGGTGAGGTAGGAACTTTGCCAAAAAAGTTTTCTGTGTAATCCAGAAGAAAAAAAAATTGTGATTCAGCACTCTTTAATGACTCTACCGAATCTTGGTCCTTTTGGAAACTTCTTTAAGTCAAAGGTTTATAAACTCTCTTCACTAATTAAGCTCTTTTGCTAGAATCTAAAGGAGATACTACCTTTGAATTGCACAGATCTGTGATTGTACAATGGTTGATCACTTGTGCATTAGATAATTGTGAACCAGACTGATGCACTGTTGAAGTAGTTGCCAGGATATGAGGGATGTTGTATTTCTATAGTTTGCTTGGTGTGCTAAAGCCTGCTCTGCTGTTCTGAATATGTTAATTGGAAATGTGATTAACTCAAGAATGGGAATTGAAAAGAGGTTGATGATAATAAGAAAGGTTAATATAGGGATGATGCAGGGTCCACACTAATCGTTTTTCTCTTCTAAATCTCCAAAGAGACCCTCTCTGGGAAGTTCTTATGGTACATGTAGAATGAATAATTTTAGAAGTAGAAAATGAACAAAAATGAGTTCTAAATAACCACAATATGTGTGTGTAAATATAAATTTTCTATACTACAATCGTGCTCAACAATAACAAGGGCAAGTGTAGAGCAAAGTCAACACTGGCCCTAGTGGTCTTGAAGAGATTCAGGAACCATTGATTTGTAGCTAAGTGTTTTGAGCCAAGCAGAAATAGCACTTTTGGAAGCATGCCACAGTGTTAAAATGTACATTGTATTCCATATAGAAATTTTAACGGGATTTCTTTGGCAGGAAGCTAGCCAAATTTGGCAAGACTCAGAAAAATGATGAACAACAGGTGTGTAGAGCACATATATTCATGAAATGATGAGACAATTTTCCTGAGTGGCTCTTTGGGAGAAGGTATAACCCCTTACATAGGATAAGCTCTCTTATATGTTGATGACCATAAAATCAAATAGGTTGTGAAGAGTATAACTGAGTATCATGGAAGTACAGGCGAGAGGAGCTCACTCATGGAAAGAGTCTCAACGGCCCAAGTTGTGAAGAATGTCACAGAGAAGCATTGAGTAGGAAAAGTTTCCTGATAACACAATGGGTGGAAACAGGGAAAAATACAATCTGCAATATATCATCTTAGTGGGAAGCAGACAAATCATAGTACACAATGATATTTAAAAAACAGTATTTGTCAAAGCCCATTATTTGTAACTAGGTTATGACTGGGAGCTCAGCTTTGATAGGCCCTAAATTTAATAAACAGTGACTTTTAATAACTGCTTGTCTTATTGGGGATATGTAATATAAGTGAAACACCACTGGTATATTTTGAATATATATTTGGTGTGGAAAACTTTAATAACACATCTAATGGTATTTAGTATAATAAAAGATTTATTGTTTGAAAGTAACTGAGTAAAAAATGATATCCCAATGAAAACAATCACAGAATGGAACATTATTTGGAAAAACTGATTTTCAAGTCTTAACTGATGTAGCTTCCATGGAAACTAACTGGACTGAAGAAGAAACAAATTTATTTTCAGAATAATTAAATATACATTACATTCATCTCTCACATTTATTTTTTTAGAAGTACAAATAGTAGTAAATGAAGAGTTAAAAGTAAAATCAAATTGATTATAAAATATTCAAAAACTGAAAAGATGTGATCAAGACTAACATATCTAGTCATTCATACTAACATTCACAAAATTTTGCCTATCCTGTTGGCTACAGACAGGAAAAATCTTTCTGTTTGCAATGTCAAAAATGTATCTTACAACAGGGAACTCTACTCAGTACTCTGTAATGGCCTAGATAGAAAAAAGTCTTAAAAAGTGTAGATATAGGTATATGTATAACATATTCACTTTGGTGTACACCTGAAACTAACACATTGTAAATCAACTATATCCCAATTTAAAAAAAAAAAAATATATATATATATATATATATATCTTTCAAAAGAGCTATTAAAAGGTGTTAAAATTATATGACATGACCGTATCCAGAGTTCAGGGGTAGACTATTGTTAAAGGGTTAACAGTGGGTCTAAATTCACACTCCATATCCAGGAACAACTGAGAATATGGCCCTGGATTTACCTGCCCCTTGGAATGTGTTGACAATCTGAACAATGATATATCAAGCATATTATACTTGCTTATCAGAATTGTTTATTGTTAAACTCTTTGTTGAGTTGTGGTTGCCCTGGGAATGATGCATCTTGCACACACTGCTAGAAGGACTCCATGGGAAAAATAAAAGTTATGTGAGAGATGGGAAGGGCTGCTTTCCTGACTGGGCTGTATCTGTGCCCTCTTCAGCCTCTTTTGCCTTCAAACATGCCCCGTGCATTGGAGACTCTGGAGAGCCTTGACTACTATGAAACCCTGGATGCAACTTCTATTTGGTTGTGTGATATATTCCTTGCTTCCAAGTGAATGAGAAAGTGAGGAAGGACAAGCCAGACAGAAGTCATAGTCTATTTGCAATCTAATTTAGATGTGACATCCCATAACTTTTGCCATATTCTGTTTGTTAGATGAGAGACATGAGATCCAGCTCACAATCAAGGAAAGAGAATTGTATAAGATAAGACATAAATACTAGGAGAAGTAATCACTGGGAGCTGTCTTAGAGGCAGCCTACCACACTTGTGAAGAAAATATTTAAGCATTGAATTTACATTTGTCTGGAACTGAGTTCATATGACTTCTAAATTCTTTTCAATTCTATATTTCTATAATTGTATGTCAATAGTGGAGCTAGAGAGATTGTAGAAACATTTTTGAATACATTTTAAAAATTGAATGGTTTTTATATTTTATTTACTCTTTGGCTCAGTACAAAAAGAATTAAAAATACTTTGATAAGGATTCATTTTGAAGATAAGAACTCAAAATACTTTGTCAAAATTCTATTTTTATAATTTTAAAGTATTTTAAGCTCTTAAAACTTCTATAAATTTACTTTAAGTGAAATTTAAAATATTTTCTATTTAAATAAATTGTTAATATTATCATGAATTGTCAAAAATTTTCCCAAATCTATCTGTTTGGTGGGTTTATTTTTTTAAATGTGCTTTTCTCAAGCAATGCAAATATTTTTCCTTAATTTCATAATGGTAAGATTAATATAATTTTGTAATTACAAAATGTTTCACATTCACCTTTGTCTATCTCTCAGGAACTAAATGTCTTCCTGACATTTACAAAGTTTGAATTAAAATCCTGAGAGTCCAACCTACTTCTTAAATGAATGAGTCACACCAATTCATACTTGTTCAAAATAAATATTTTTTTTTATGATACCTGCCCTTCCTCTATGCAGTTGTAGTATTGCTTAACCTAGGGTACTTTTTAAAGGAATGAAGCAAGCATTTCTTAACTCTAAGTGCCTAGCTTGTTATTTTTAAATACTAGATTTCTCTAAACTGAAATTTTAACTTATTTCTACTCTAATATACAAAATTAACTTGTATCAAGAGGACCTTAATTTTTCTATTAGATAATAAGGAAACCTGATTGAAATATATACGAGGCTTCAATACCTGTGATTTTTTGGAACTCTCAGGAAAGATTCCAAGGATACATAATTTTTAATACTCTTAATTGACTTTTCAAAATCCATCAGAACTGATATCTAAGATACAGATATTTGTATAACTGGGTCAGAGCAAATATTCTGAATGATCCTACAATGTTAAAGTAAATAAGATACATAATTTTGCTTCTACTGCTGTAACCAGGATATGAGCAGGTGAAAGTCACATTTACAATGTCCATAATATTATCCTTTCCATATTAATATGTCTTGAACTTAAAAAAATTATCCCTACTCTCTAAACCTCTTCAGTGCAAAGTATTCCTCTGTATGATTGCTTGTTGGGTTAAGAGGTTGCATAGATTACTAGATCAAGATACATTTTACATCCAAATTAATGTCACAAGTGTAACAAATTGGGATGCTCAGATATTGTCAAACAATGTAAGGCCAAGGTTGGCAAATTAATTAGTATTAGCATATAGACCTTTCGGCAGGAAAGAAAAGCTTTTTACTTGGAGCTAGGCATTCTGCAGGATTTGTCAACTCGAATCTGTCACTGGTCTTATTATCTCATTTGTCTTATTTAGGCTAAATTGGCAGTTATGTCTTCATGGTAAATGTTTGTTTTTACAAATGAGCAATGAAGCAGAATCTGGGAAACACACACTAAAATAGGTTTGGTGTAAGTTTTTAAGATATTTCTAGAGCTGGATCATCCATAGAAAATGTTCTTTACCAGTTGACTTTGTTTATATTTTAAATTTGTGGCTATTAGGGCAAATAACATAGAAATTTGAGTTCCTCTAATCAAATGGACAAAATATATAGTATTGAAAATGTGAATGACTTAGTTATGACACTGGACAAGTTAAAGAGTAAGAGTTTGTTTTTGATTTTGATTTTTTAGTGTTGTAAATTAAAATTTCCTTATGTGATCCTGATTGGCACAATCATATACCTGATGCACCTATGTGTGTATCTATATGTGTTCACAAAACCACACACACACATACAAACACACATATATATATATGTGTATACACACACATACACACAGGACTTCACTGTAGCATATTTTATTCTGATCAATAATATGTAAGACACACTTATTTTGTTTAGCTTGTGAACAAGAAGTTTAGAAAATTCAGTGATAGAAGAACTCTATTATGAAGACATATAAACACAGATTTACATATACACACATACACATAGCCTCAGAATAGTATGGTGTGTAAGTAATATGTTATGTGTAAGTAATAGTATGTGTGAAAGTAATATGTTAACAATAATATATATGGAAATATATAAACTGTTTAATATATTTGTTAAGACTAGATCAGCTAGGTTATACTATATGTTACAAAAATAACATTATTCTTAGCAAAAAATTAATTAAAAAAAAAGATATCGGGGCTTCCCTGGTGGTGCAGTGGTTGAGAGTCTGCCTGCTGATGCAGGGGACACAGGTTTGTGCCCCATTCCGGGAAGATCCCACATGCCGTGGAGCAGCTGGGCCTGTGAGCCATGGCCGCTGAGCCTGTGCATCTGGAGCTGGTGCTCCACAACGGGAGAGGCCACAGAGGTGAGAGGCCCGGGTACCGCAAAAAAAAAAAAAAAAAAAAAAAAATCTATCTATCTATCTATCTATCTATCTATATATATCTTGATTATTGTATGTAGAAAACCAAGTAGAGAAAAAAAAATAAATGCTACATTAGAAGAATTTTTCATAGGATTATCTTGTTCTTTAATCTTACTTTAAGTTATATCCTTGAAATTACAGTTTAAGATCTACCAGACATGTGCTGTCATTCTCTTCACCCCAAATCTTTATAGACTTCATAGATTATGAATCCTGAAAAAATCTTTGCTTAAATTTACAGACAAATTGTTTATGGACAAATAAAGAGTTCCTTGTAAAAACAAGAGTGAATATTCTTTTACTAAAATGAGTAACACAGAAAAATACATTTTCCTGATACATAATCAAAAATAGTCTCTCTGGCTTTTATTTAAAATGTGATTACTGAATTTTTATAAAGGAATTCACAATACAGAGTTCATTTGATATTCAATAAGCGCCTTGTCCTTTTGTCACAGATATAATTCATATTGGTTCTTCCTTAGATTATGGATGTATAAAGAACCAAAATTCCATTAGCTTCAATGTCAGTGACAAGAATAGAACAAGACCTATGGATTACAGTAGAGACTCCATGTTGAAAACGCTAGTAAATAAATACTGGCCATAGTAGGCATGAATGAAAATATATTAAATACATTTTTATCTAAATTTCTCAGAATATGTGTTTCCAAATACACAGGAAATAGACCTTTTGTAATTATTACTACACGTAAATTTAAAGTTACACTTTTGCCAATTACTATGGGAATTTGTTCATATTTTTAAAATATAATTCTTTTATAGTTCACTTAAAGATAAAATGAGTAATTTTTTTTTTTTTTTAGCTTTGCACAGTTTGGTTTCAGTGAGGTCTGATCAAACCATGTGGGTAAATATTGGCTTATGTGGAGTATTCTGCTTTATAAAATCTCTGATAGAGATTAGCATTTAAGTTTGAGAAAGGAATATATAACTTATTTTCTGTATCAACACCATTTCATGACACAGTATTGCTGTCTTAAATGTGTAAAAGAAGCTGCTATGAACTCTCTTTAACCTCAAAATTCCAAGGAAAAAACTCTATTCTGAAAACTTGTGGTATACTATTTCAAAAAGGATAATTATCAGTAATTATCAGATAATTATTGGCAAACTCTCAATAAGCAATAATTACTGCCATAAACTTGGAAAACTGAAATAAGTTTCTACAACCTATTATGTAAACTCTATTTACTTGAAATAGCTCTGAAGTAGGACTAAATTACCATTTTCAAAATGGAATCCACTTTTTAATGAACTAAATAAATCAATATTTACAAAAACTGAGACATCCTTATGTTTACTTCAATACAAACCAATGGCTACAAAATATCTAAAATTGCTACATAAAATAAAAATTATATTTTTTAAAAGCGTGGTTGTATATGTCATAGAGAAATAGAATTTCTTTGAGGGCAGAATAAATTGGGAAGACAAAGCCAAGAATATGAGGAATTGCTGAAGTTGCTGTATATACTGAATATGTGTACCTCTGGGGGAATATGCTAGAAATCTGTGAGCCTTCATCTGTGCAGTGCAGGGAACTATATGGGAATTCACCACACATAAAGTTAGGAGTAGAGAAAGACCTATACTATTAGAAAATATAGTTAACTTAAAAGTGAATTTGGGGCTTCCCTGGTGGCGCAGTGGTTGAGAGCCTGCCTGCCAATGCAGGGGACATGGGTTCGTGCCCCAGTCTGGGAAGATCCCACATGCTGCAGAGCAGCTGGGCCAATGAGCCATGGCCACTGAGCCTGCGTGTCCGGAGCCTGTGCTCCACAGAGGGAGAGGCCACAACAGTAAGAGGCCCGCGTACCACAAAAAAAAAAAAAAAAAAAAAAAAATTGAAGACAGTCAGAAAGTAAGGAAAATTTCTTTCTCATATTTCAGGCTCGTGTTAGAAGTAAAATAGAACTTGCTCCATGAGAACTTATGGCAATGGGCTAGGTATAGGAATTGAATTTGTGCTGTTTGTCTGGTTCCAAAAAATACAAAAGAATAATTAATTTGAAGTGGAGTGGACTTGTATTTCCTCCAGGTCTCAGGGAGAAAAAAAGGAAAAGAAAGAAAAAGAACAACATCAGAAAGCTTACCAGGCCTCATAGAAATGCCATAGAGTTACAAAAAAATTATGAGCCCCAATTAAAAATCATAAAATATTATAAGAAACAAGACTATTTGAATGGTATTCATCAGAGAAAAAATTAATAATACCAGGTATATAAAGATTATAAATTAGAATTGTTGAATATTGTAGTAAACTGAATAATGAATGGTCTCCCAAAATATTGACATCTGAATCCTTGGAACCTGTGAATATGTGACCTTACATGGTAGAAGAGGCTTAACAGATATGATTAAGTTAAAGATTTTATAAGGAGACACTATGCTGGATTATCCTGTAATCACAAGTGTCCTTATAAGAAAGGGTGGAGTTACAGTCAGGGAGAAAGCGATGTGATAATAGAAGGAGAGACTGAAGTGGTGCAGCTATAAACCAGAAAAATCATGGAGTGCCAGTAGCCTTTACAAGCTAGAAGAGTCAAGGAACATATTTTCCTCTGGAACCACAAGAAGGAGCCAGACCTGGCAACATCTTGATTTTAGACCCTTACAACACATTTAAGACTTCTGGCCTCTACAACTATAAGTGAATATACTTGTGTTGTTTCAATCCACTAAGGTAACTATTGCAAAAATTAAAACAAATTATTGTGATAATTTGTTACAACAGCAATAGGAAAATAATACACCATAAATATGAAATAAGAATACTTAAAATGTTTAAATTATTAGAATATAAATTGAACATATTCCTGAGGAAAGGAGATTATAAATAAATATATATATATATATATGTATATATATATAAGCACATTTAGGGAGGAAAGCCCACTAAAAACCAATTAGTTTTCAAAAATACAGTAACTCAAATTAAAATTTCTATATGGGAGTTAAATAGCAGTATAGACACAGCTAAAGAAAAATTAATTGGATGGATGAACCATCTGAAGAAAATACAGAGAATTTAAAACAAAAAGCCATAAATATAAAATGTAAAAAAATTAAAAAATATGGGAGAATATGGTGAGCAAAGATAATACCTATCTAAATGTAAAGTGATAGGATGAAGAAAAAATTGGAAGAAATTTCACCTGAGAACTTTCTAGAACTGATGAAACACACAACCTTCACACTTAGGCATAATTAGTTACTTCTTCACAAAGAAAAATCCTTACTTAAATACAACATGATCAAATTGGAGATCACTAAAGAGAAATAAAAGACATGAAAAACCACCAGGTAATATTTACTGCAGATATATGGCTGAAATATGCCAAAACATTAAATAGCTCAGGAATATATATTATAGAGGGAGGGTCAGTGTTTTAGACATACAGAACCAAAAGATTCTTTGTATGTTCACTGTAAAACAGGAGGAAAGAATACCAAAGTATACGTTCAAATGTAACTTTTCTAATATATGTTACATTATATTATATAATGTATATATGTATACACATCACATGTGTACTTATTTATATGCATATAATACATGTTATATTACATATAATACATGTGTATAGTATGTAAATTACATATAATACCTGTCATAATGTATATAAATTATATTATATAATGTGTCAGTCAAGGGATGAGACAAAGTAATGTTGGTTCCTTTGACTTTTTAAAATTTAAAATATAAATAAAATAAAAATTTTTAAAGGAGAAACAAGAATAATATGACAAAATAGCAATGACAATGGCACATGCACCACCTTCTATATTCATTACCTCAAATTATATTTTCTTCCTTTTTCAAGACTTTTTCATAATACCAGAAATTATCACGAATATTTTTTAAAATTTTTATTTCTATGTATTTCTTATCATCTAACTTTACTTTGCAATACATACAAAATACTCATATTTTCTGTCCAAATCCAGCAATCTTTCTAGGTCTAACTCAACTTGCCCCATTGTCATGATTATTCCAGGACTCATGAACACTTTTATGGAAGAACCTTGGGAAAAAAATAAAAATGAAACCTAAAACAATAAAACTAAACTGATCAAAAAATCCTGCATATTTATTTTACATGAGTCCATGAATCATATTTATTTCTCATGGGAGGCAGGTATAACTAAAGTTTGTGCCTATTGGCTATTGGCTTACTGAAGCTATATTAAGTCCTATATGCCCTCTAAAGAAATAACTTCCCCTTATTCAATGAGTGATGAGCACAGGTGATATCTTCAGATAATTCAAGAGAAAATTCTTCCTTATTAATAAAATATGCTTGTTTCTTTGAATAAGAAACCAATATCTCAGACACAGTAAAATAATAATGTGATTGGATATAACCACAAACCCTTAAATTATGCCCTGAATTGAATATTAAGAAGAAATAAAATAAGTTACATTCCAAAATAAATTTACATTAGATATACAGAACCAAATTCCAAGAATCTCATGCCATAGTGCAGAACACCAGATAAAAGGCAAATAATTTTTTGAACAACTGAAGACTTACACCTTCATGCAGAGAACTTAGACTAGTGAGACCTGGTTGGAAATAGCAAGTGGCAACTACCTGTCTTCAATTTTCAGTTTTTTGCAATCAACAAACTTAATGTGCAATCCTACCCAAAGAGCAAAGGCATATATCCCTAACTGGAGCAGTTCCTATGGCACTATCTCCTGCCATTTTTACTAATAATACTGTAATTAATAATTAATAATTATAATTAATAAATACTGTAACCTAGTATTCCATACATATGCTATCTTGTACTGTTTTATAATTTCATGGGTGAGAATGGCACATCTTATACTTAAAATATTTCCCAATTTTTTTAAATTTCAATATTCTGAGTTTTAAAGAAATCTTTTTCAAAACAGAAAAACTTACATTACAAAAATCCTCTGCAGTTAAAACCTTGCTGTTAAAGGTAAAAGAAGAAAAGGATGCTTACTAATTTTTACATTAATTGATGAGGATTCATATTCACCATTTATTCATTCTACTTGATCCAGAACAAGAAGTTTACCATATTATCGATTGATCCATTGATCTATATGTACCACCTAATAACACTAATATTTTAATATAATGAGAAGAGTGACTCTAACTGCAGAAATTAGTTATTATTCAAATTGCTAGAATTCCTCCCTTCTGAAAACAATGCCCTCTTCTTCTCTCAACCTCTCTACAGCTAGCATAAACTCCCAATGTAAGCAGATATTACCCCTTTCCCTTGGACAAAGTGAGTGTTGAATAAATAGGTCCCTAATCAAAACTATAAAAACATCTTTGTTGTGATTGGGTCACAACATGGACAGGCAAATGAAGAACCTATATGAGAGATTTCCCCATTTTTTCTTTCCATGGGCTCAGCTCTGAGGGTTTGGGTCTGTAGCAGTTGGCGGTGCCAGGAGAAACCTGATCAACTTTAAGAAAAATGAAACCAAGTAAGAAAGAGGCAAAGGGAGAGAGTGCTAGATTCAATATCCTTGAGTATCCTTGTTGGGATTCCTAGGGCTTCCAGGTATTTGCATTCCCAAAGTTTGACATACTAACTCCTCCTTTGATTGAGCTAACTGAGGATTCTTTAATATATTTTCAAACTAACTTAATTTAAACTTACTTTATTAGAAGACAAATTAAATTTCTAACTAATAAACATGTGCAGATTATACAATCTATTTTCCTGCATTCTATTTTTTGCTATATAAAAATTTTAACATTACAATTAGCAATGGATCCACAGAAATACCTATCATTTTTCTTATAAAGAATTTTAATTCATATGTACATAAAATTTGACAGTAAAAATATTTTCCAGAGAAATAAAAGCATCTACATTTGAGCTTTATTCTGAAGGCAAGGTGGTCAATGAAATACATTTTGCTTTAGTTTAATCTTTAGAGCAACCCAGTGATGATACGTATTATTATTAACATTCAGGAGAAAAAAAATTGGCTCAGAGAAGCTAAGGGAATTGTGTGAATTCAATTTATGACTGTATTGCACCAGAGCCATGTACTTAACCACTACACTATAGTCATTCATCATTCACTGGGTGCTTTTTTAAGAGAAACAAAACCTTTAAAGAACAAGTGCATCAGCTTTCTAAATATCTTTAACAAGACACATTAAAAACTATGGCAGCTGACATATGGCTATTGATGTTAGCCAGTGAATCCCCCTGAAAAAAATGGATGCAATAATTTCTTGCATTAATATCTACCATATATTGCTAAATATAAATATGATGAAGATCCCAGAGTGTATTTTTTTGCTCTTATTACTTAGATAGCATGCTTATACTCTTGTACAGGTTTTCCTATTGGCCAATATATCAAACTAGAAATAAAAGATCATAAGGTAAGCAATGATATATATATATATATATATATATATAGCTGGAAAGTGATATATAAATATATATATATTTAGCTGTAAACTGAATAATTTATTATATCAATGTACAGTTGTCACAGTGATAGGAAATCTTAAACAGATGAATAGAATAATAATAGAACTTCTTGCTATCATTGTTCTCACTCTCTTTTCTCACTCTGCCGATCTGTATTTCTTTCCATCTATGTCTCCTTCCCTCTATTTAGCCTCGCTTTCTCCATTGTTATATAATATAATACATGCAAAATATATACATCTATAACTTCCTGGTTTACATTTTATAGTTTCAGCCGAAGAGAAAGAGAAAAGGATTTACATTAAATGAGCATACTAAACTGAAAACATTTTTAATGTATTGAAGCAAATACAAATTCTGCATGAGTAATAGGAAGGTAAAACACATGAACAAATGTAATCATATATATTACATATGGTATATATGTCACATGAATCAATGTGCTATAATCTAAGCTGTGCTGTCCAGTAGAATTTACTGCAATGTTGGAAATTCTTTCTTTCTTCTCAGTCCAATTGTGGTAGCCACTAGCCATGTGTGGTTTTGACTACTTGAAATGCGGAGAGTAAGACTATGGAACTGAACTTTTAATTTTATAGCAACGTGTGGCTAATGCCTCCTGTGTTGAACTTCTGCAGATACAGAAGAAATAGATTTGGAGCGAATAGATTCATAAATATCAAGAGAAATATTGCTTTTAATAATAAAATTTTAAATAATTATTCTGTCCAGTTGAATGAATGTGCTAAAGAGCATTTGAGTTGACAACCTGAAAATGTTAACAAAAAGCACTTAGAAAATAAATGTATGCCATAGATTCTAATATAAATGTCCTAATTTTTAAGATTACAGATTTTCAGGATCACTTAGTATGCAATACTTTTTCATCTCTTTTTTCATATGGAGGGAACTTGAATTGTCACCTCCAGTAAGCAAATAGTAGAATAAATAAGTTAAAAAAGTAAATAAATAGATACTGAAAATTACTTGATATCCACTAGGTAAGTTTAAAATATTTTGAAATAAATGGGCCACCACCCAGGATGAAGGAATTGCCTTTTCCTGTGTAGCATCCTGTTTTATGCTTGATGAAATTTGTTTTATAGCGATATGCTTTTGCTCTAAATTTATTAGTAATTTTCCCCCAAAAGGAACAATTTACTCAGAGAGATTTTATATACAGTCTTATGAAAAGGAACCTCAAAAAGGGGATCTGAAGGGTTCAAAACTGAAGGTGACAAATACAGATTTAGAAAAAGTGTTGAAATTCTTAACGATTAAAGACTTTTATTTTCTGATCTAAAAGTCCTGTCTCTGAGATTGCTGTTTGAATCACAAAGAAATGTTCCCCAATTGCATTTCAGATTCATAAAACGTTCCTTTAATGTGTGGCTGAAGCTAAGGACAGGGAACACTAATTGAGCCATGTTTTGTATTTATGTGTCGTCTATGTTTGGAAATTGAACTGGGACTATCAAATAATTTCACTTAGGCCATTGAAAAAGCTATTGGATATTTTAATATTTAGTCACCAGTGGTTTGTTTGAATTTAATACATCTGTGAGCTAGAAGTTAACATCTTTGTATCTTATTACTAATCTCCTGAGAAAGCCAGACTTATTTATTTCCCCATTTTAAATTCAAAGGGGTCATTTGTTCTTGATTAAAGGCAAACATTGATCCTTAAATTAAAAAAAAAAAAGTTTTCTAACGCCTGGTACTTGGTTTTCCTACTGTGACTTTTAAGTGTGAAAGTATAATTTAGTCGAGCAGAAAACCTCTTTACAGAACCAATTCTGCTCTAAAAGTATCAATCTCAACATGTTGGCCTTTTTGAGAAAGTACTTCCCTTTCCAAAGCAGTTAAATTGCTCTTGGTATCATAGAGATGCTGAGGTTTCCTTCCTTTTATTTCTTAGTCTGTACAGGAGTCAAAAATTGTTGAATTCTTTTTTTTTTTCATTACAGAGTTAAGATGCTTATCACAATTATTACTTCCTTTCTCTTCTGCAATAAAAATGAATGTTACTGATGTCAGTAATGGCATCATTTGAAAGGTAAAGAGTAATGCTGTACTGTTCCTTGCCAACAGTCAGCTCTATGAGCAGTCAGCCTCTGCAAGTTCCCAGGTCTTACTAAAGAAAATGTGTAGAAAGAGAGAGATAACCCTGCTGGGTGTACCCCCACTCTATTTTATCATCAGGATTTACATTACTGCAGGACACGACAGCAGAGTTATAAATAAACAAACAGCCTGTGACTCACGCTGAAGGACAGTAAAGCATCTGCACCAGACAGAGAGTCACCTTCTTGTTCTATTAAGTTATCATTCCAATTTTAGATTCAGGTTTTCTGAAGCTCTTAAATTTGATTTTTCCCACTTCAAGTCACATATGGCCTTTTATCTTATTTTCCTATCTCAAAATTTCTAACAAAATTGCTCAATAATAGAACTTATTTTATCATGCCATGTTTCAGAAGTACATCACTGTCCCTCCCAGGTTTTCAACACTGTTCTCTGTCATTCGTTTATTAATTCATCTACTAATTCAACCCACAAATAAATTTTGATAACCTGCTATATGCCATGTTCTGTGCCAGGAACAAAAATGTCACATGAGTAACATTTTCTGAAAAAGGAGCATCCACCTAGTCTGCCTGTAAAAAGATATCACCTGTAGTGTAAGTATTGGACCCCAATAGACTGGAACATGCAAACTATCTAAATAGTTGCTCTAAATCTCCAGATGATTTAGAACCATCTGTGAGGCTTTTAAACACTAAATTATTCAAGTCTCACTTCAGACCGACTGAATTAGACTCTCTGGTGGTGGGTGTTGACATGTATGCTGTGAATAACAAATCTAGGTGACTTTAATAATGTCAGTTGAGAACCACTGCTCTAAGATATTATAGAATTTGTATTTTCATTATAATGGGGCAGCGAACAAATATAAATAAAACATGATCAAGTGAACAAACACTAACATTAAATTATAGAAATTATTTTGTAATCAGGTAATCAATGATTCCACATGTTGAATTAGCACCCTATGCTACAATGCTTCAGGAAAGAGAACTGTATTTAAGTGTATTTTTAAAAAGATATCTGTTATAGAATGAATTGTGTCCCCCACCCTCCCAAAATATATATGTTGAAGCCCTAACCCCAGTGGGAATATATTTGGGGATAAAGACTTCAAGGACGTACTTAAGTGAAATCATAAGGGTGAGGCCCTAATCTGGTAGGACTGATGTCCTTATAAGAAGAGGAAGAGACACCAGCGATCCTTAAATCAGGAAAAGCTCTATGCTTTCTGATTTCAACAATGACACTCTGGAAAATGCAAAGCTATGGAGACAGTAAAAAGATCAGTGGTTGCCAGGAGTTAGGTGAGAGGGAGGGATAAATAGGGATGAATAGAGGATTTTTAGGACAGCGAAACTACTCTGTACAATACTATCAATGGTGAATACATGTCATTATAGGTGTGCCCAAACCCATAGAAGGTAAACAACCAAAAGTGAACTCTAAAACAAAACAAAAGTGGACTTTGGGTGATAATGGTGTGTCAGTGCAGGTTCCTTAGTTGTAACAGAAGTGCCACTCTGATGGGGATGTTGATAATTGGGGAAGTTATGCATGTGTGAGGGCGGCAGGGGGGTTATCAGAAATCTCTTTACCTTCTACTCAATTTTGCTGTGAACACAAAGTTGCTCTAAAAGATAGTCTACTTAAAAATACAAAAAAAAAAGAATAAGTACTCTAAAACATCTATTATATTCATTCAAGTAACCTGTTACTTATGTATAAACATGCAGATATATGATAAATAATAATTGGGACTGTAACTACCTCTGTGGAGGGAAGGATATAAAACATCCTTCAATTTTAACTCTAAAGATGAATTTTCCTAAGCTGCATGGTGGTTTCATGTGTGTTTATTATACCATTTGCTATAAATTTGCTATAAATTTTGTATGCCTGAAATATTTCATGTGTAAACACAATAATGAGAAATGTATAGTGTAGAATGGAAGGTTTTAAATGAAATACCCATAATTAACAACTTCTATCCTCAGTAAATATTATTTCCCAAAATCTGGTCTGTCGATAGTCCTAATTAGGGTTCCCTTTATTCTCTTTTTTCTCTTCCTGCTAACACAGCTTCCCTGCTCCTAGTTACCTTCTTCACGATCCCTATATTATTCATTCCTTAGTCATGCAGGCAGAGGTGTTCAGCTGTCTCCACCCCCGCTTCAAAATGTGTGCCTCCAAACCTACTACAGAGTACAGCAAGACAAACAGATAACCTTCTAATTAGCAGGTCCCCATTTCTACCCAAACACGTATATATACACACAGAGTGTTCAATACATTAAAAATATATATGCATATACAAATATGTATGTATTATATATGTGTATATATGAAAATGAATCTTTTGCAAAGCAGAGAACCATTTTATATTATTCTTTTTTCCCAGTATTTAGCACATACCTCAGTACAAGGTAAGACCTACTAAACAAGAGGTCACTTGTAGTTGGCATGGCTTGACCGGCCCTTGCCTTGACAGGCTGGCTGCCTGAAAGTTTTGTCATTCGTGTCCATGTACATGGTACATTCCTCGAGTCTTTTTTCAAATATATGTGCAACAAAAGAGTATAGGAGGAGAGAAAACATTACAAATCACCGTTAAAAAATATAGAAATCAAGAAGGGGGGAAATGTTGCTCAGATAAACTTTGTCAGTTTGCATAGAAAGCAGCCTTTATTTTTTTTTTTAACATCTTTATTGGAGTATAATTGCTTTACATTGTTGTGTTAGTTTCTGCTGTATAACAAAGTGAATCAGTTATATGCATACATATATACCCATATCCCCTCCGTCTTTCTGTCCCTCCCACCGTCCCTATCCCACCCCTCTAGGTGGTCACAAAGCACTGAGCTGATCTCCCTGTGCTATGCAGCTGCTTCCCACTAGCTATCTATTTTACCTTTGGTAGTGTGTATATGTCAATGCTACTCTCTCACTTTGTCCCAGCTTACCGTTCTCCCTCCCCGTGTCCTCAAGTCCATTCTCTATGTCTGTGTCTTTATTCTCGTCCTGCCCCTAGGTTTATCAGAACGTTTTTTTTTTTTTTTTTTTAGATTCCATATATATATGTTAACAGATAGTATTTGTTTTTCTCTTTCTAACCTACTTTACTCTGTATGACAGACTCTAGGTGCATCTAATCTACCTCACTCAATTTTGTTTCTTTTTATGGCTGAGTGATATTCCATTGTATATATGTGCCACATCTTCTTTATCCATTCATCTGTGGTTGGACACTTAGGTTGGAAAGCAGTCTTCTTTAAATTTTGTTCAAAAACAGTACTAAAATAATTTATTACTGAAGCTTAAAATAAAAGAGATTTACATACTATGCTAAAGATGTGAAAAAGGAGAGATACATTTCATATATAAGCAGGTTGTCATAACTATGTTTGCTTTGGAGAATGTATGTTCCTATCAAATAATAATGAAATGAATGCTTGTGCCATTGGCTGTTTTCCTGATTTTCTGAAGCCCAATCCCATCTCTGATTGTCACTAACCAAGTGCAGACCACCAACAGCTCTTATGATCTGCCAGTTTATTGCTTTGTGGCTCTCCAAAATTGTTTTTGGTCAGTTTTTTGTTTGTATATTTTTGTTTCGGTCTTTCTCTCAACTTCAACCCACAGGTACCTGGGATTGGGTTAGGTAAATTGTTGATAAAAATTTGATTCTGGTTGAATTGAGATGCATTTGCTAAGCCTTCTGTTGGGTTCCTTTGCCCAAAGCCTATCTACTCAGGAACACTATCTCTTAAAGGTGAAAGACCTGCAAATTATGTGTTTTTGGTAAATTAGCAGAGGCTGGTCTAGCTCTTTGAGTACACAGAAGTGTTAAGCATTATTAGGTCTCTTTAAATTTTCACTAGAAAGTTAATTTAATTTAGAATATTAATATGCATCATTTTCAAAATATTTCCACCATCCTCTATTTTTTGGCTTTGTTTTCTGTTGTAGTTGTTTCAAAATATTAATAATCAGATTTCATCCACAGCATATACTTTTCCCTAGATATTTTTTACAAGTATGTAAAAAAAGTATGACATGCCAGCTGAATTTTAAGGTGTTTTGAAGAAAGAAACACTGAATGTTCTTATCCAACAGGGATATGCTGTTAATACATGAAGAAAAAATAAGTTTGGCTTTAGCACCTAGGAAGATATTTTTGGTTGATTTGAAAACACTGAGGCAAGTGAATAGCAAATGCACAAATTGACTTTTGGCTGATGTACTTATATTTTTTAAATATGACTCTTACCGCTCTTTGGAAAATGCCATTTTATGAACTGAATTTGAACACAGAAAGTTAACTTATTAAAGGTTACATCACTACCCAAAAGGGCTTAATAAAATATAAAACCTCTATGTTGTATATATCATAACTCAGAATAAAAGGGAAAATAGTGCAGTTTAAGGAAAGACTTTAATATCTTGTGTCCTTTCACCAGCTGCTCTCTTAACTAGATCTTATTTTATTTGTGTCTGCTAACTCACTTAAAGTATATCAGAATTAAATGTAAATTACCTCAGATAATTTTCTAATTGCAACAACTGCATGTACTATTCTAAGGCCAAATAATATATAACTAACCTCATTATAACCTTCTCTCTAACCACCATTTTGAGAAACAAAATAGCAAGTATAGGTCTTCCACATCATCAGAGAAAGTGACACTTTATACCTCTGGGAACTCAGAACACATAATTTGACCCAAAAGAAAAAAAAAATGTTAATGAGTAGACTTACCCTGAGATTGTATATTTATTGGTCTATTTTATGTTGAAGGAGGTCATGGATATATATTCCTGTGCCCTGTACCAAAGTATAGATGCCTTGTGGATTTTACTTGGCATTTTCTAGTATCAAGATATGCAAACCTTTAAAAATGCCATACCCTCACATTTTGCCAAGTAAAATATAGGAAAACAGTAGGATGGCTCTGCCTTGACATATAGCAGTCACTCAGCGGCAAAATAAGAGTTGATTTCCATTTCAGTAAAAGTGAAAGTAGAGTCATCAGGGAAAAAAATGTTACAAGAATATATAAGAATTATAGAAATGGATAGACTAAATATGAAGTTAAAAATACATATAAAGCAGAGAGTCGCTTCTTTTTCTTCAATAAGTTGATTCAGGGTCTCTTGACTTCATTATTTTTCACACTGTGTCTTCTTCCCATATTTTCCTCTCAACATCTTATTTTTGTTTTGTCTTTTGGGAGTAGTCCATCTTTTCTTTTTAATATCCTCTCCTGTAACCATAGATTTTAAAATCCTAGCTCTTCCAAGAGTCTTCCTAGATTGGAAGGAAATTGGCCCCTGTTTCTATCCCTGTTTTTAATTGTCTAACTGTGGTACAATCTATAAGCTAATCAAGTATTATAGCCATTTTTTATTATTAGCTGTATTTCAGCTTTTCAAGTTGTTGATTGTGCTCAGCTTGTTTTATATGCTTTGTATTTCTTTACATTTGTCTTAACAGGGCATTAACATCCCTTTAATTGGGAGTCTCAATCTTAAGTATTTTGAGAAGCAAAGTGGTAAAGTCGTGCACATCTACAGAGTGTAAGAAATCTGGAGAATTAGAACTTGACGCCTTTCCTAAAATTATTCAAATTTAAATTCCTGGGAAATATACTAGTCAAATTAAGTATAAGATACTGCTACCAGTTATAAAGTAATTTGTAGTAGAACAAATAGAATAATATACAATTAGAAGTAGACAAACAAAAATTGCTTACCTCAAATAACTAAACTTCCACTGAAAATTATCTTTATATGTCATGGTAAGGACCTTTTGATCAATATTAAAATTAAAATAAATTGTCCCATATGATTACACATAGCTCAGTATTCAAAAAATATTTGAATACTAAGTTATAGACTCTGGGTTGATGGTAGAAAGAACAGCCAAAAATTATATATTGGAATAGATTCAGTAACAAAAAAAATTGTAAGTGAAATAAAGTAAATTTTCACAAAATGACTGAATACTAGCTTCATATCTATGGAAGAATATTACTGATGCTGAACCATAGCAAAGGGCTGTGAAAAAAGGACAGAATCCTGACTAACCCAGCAGTTACAATCAAAGATAGGGTATCATTTTTGAACAAAATTAAGTGCTACAGATTAAAAACCTAAAACCTCTTTTGCATATGTATAATGTCACCTAACCATGAGTCAAATTTGTCTTTTAGGCAACTGAGAAGATATTATCAACAGTAGTATCTGCCAGTAAGAAAGAAAGGAAGAGGAAAAAATAAACCAAACCAGTGGTGTGATCTCATCGAAATGATACTGTACAGGAGAGCTTCTCCGGAGGAGAGGGAAGGAGTATGAGAAACACATGGGGGTGTTTCTCAGACTGTAATAGCAGAGGTGTGATCTTCATCCAAGAAGCATCTGCAGAGTCCTTGCTGGCAGAGGTAAAGGAAGCTCAGAGATTCTGTTTAGCATTGCTGTGTTGAACATTATCCCTACGTGTGTATCTGAACTTTCACATCAGTCCCATGCAGCCTGACCACACACACTCACACACAGGCTCAGTGCATCTACATGTGCTCTTACACTCTCACGCATGAGCACTCCCACTCACATTTACTCATTCGCACTGTCCTTCACACTCACGCCCCTGTTCAATTACACTTCCCCTCCTATGCCAGCAGAGAGACCTAAATCCTATAGGAATTAAAAATAGATGTTCAAAATTCCCCTTTAAATAAATCTTTAATTGCCAGCAGATGGATTATGGACTTGATATTTACATTTTGAGAGGTTTCCAATTACAATAAAATCTACCAGCATTTTTCACCCTATATGGAGCCATTCACTTGTATTTGGAACACAATTCAATTTTCCAAATTTGGCTAAACTAAACTTATTTTAGGAACACAAATACCCATCAAAAGGAGGTAGATTTACAACTGGGCAAAGTGCAATGTTTGCACATTTATTTTCCCCTCTGAGACATTATCAATTTTGACCAAAAAAATGTTTTTCTCTCTCTGAAAATTAGGCACCTGATACACTCTCATTGACCGTATGAATACTGTTAGGTCTCTGACTTCTTTTCTTAAGTTTTCAAATTAAAAAAAAAAAAATTTATTGAAGTATAGTTTATTTACAATGTTGTGTTACTTTCTGTTGTACAGCAAATTTATTCAGATATATATGTATATATGTTCTTTTTAAGATAATTATTTCAGATTATAATGCATTTAGGTTATTACAAATTATTGAATCTAGTTCCCTATGCCATTCAATAGGTCCTTGTTTATCTATTTTATATATAATAATTTATATCTATTAATCACAAGCTCTTAATTTATCCTTCCCCCCTTTCTCCTTTGGTAACCTTAAGTTTGTTTTTTATGTCTATGAATATGTTTCTGTTTTGTAAATAAGTTCATTTGTATCATTTTTATAGATTCGAAATACAAGCGATATCATATGATGTTTGTCTTTCTCTGTTTTACTTCACTTAGTATGATCATATCTAGGTCCATCTAGATCTCTAACTCCTCTTAAGAGAAGAAGAAGCAAACAGAATACAGGGATTGGACTCTGAATTGAAGAGGGAAAGAGAACACTAGCACTAGAACGCACTGCGACTTTTACTGAGGCCTAGGCACTGTGCTAGATCACACAATAGGTGTGATATAGACATATTCTCACTTAAGAAGGCTAGGGTTTTATTCTTGCTTCTGGGGAAAGCAGCTATGCAACCTTGGATTCCAGTCAATTGCTCTAACTCAAAGCTATGACTTTTAAAATTATTTAACTAGATCACTTATACTATCATATCCAGATTTAAATTTATATTACTAATAGAACCTTATTTAATACTATAACTTAATTGATAAAATGATATTTCTATGAGTATTATGGTCTATGACAGTGCTTGTTCACATGTCGTTTCTTCAGCAGGTTTTAACATAGTACAACATTTATTTTTCTTATATTTCATTTAAAATCTAATTCTCTTTTGGGGGGTTAAAAAAATGTAGACTACATGTCATTATTTCTAAGTACTTGTCTTCACTCAAATTCAATGTAAAATAGCTAAAAATTTTATAGCCATTACTGTTTATAGAATGCTTTCACAAATGCTAAATTGATCCATATTTATGTAACAGAGATTTACAATATTCAAGGAATTAAGGAAGATTCTGAGTTTAGAATCACCTGGTTAAAAAAAAAGAAAGGTGGTAAGGAGGATTAGTCCACTGTTAGTCCAATGAACAGTCCACTGTTCCGCCTCCAATTTCTGAACTGGTAGAAAGAAATGTCACATAGATGGAGATCAAATAATAAAACTGTTAAACTATTTTTGACAAAATCCAAAATGGAAATTTTGTATTAGATATCTAGACACAAAGAGGGATTTAACATTTCACTACTGATCAGTGTTCAGATTGCTCCCCAAGTCACTGGCATAGCCTGAATTGCAGACTTCACCATCAGTACAGGCCAGGAACCTATCATGGAAGAGAGAGAACAGCCATCCAGAAAAGAGGCTGCTCCAAAGAGTGAGGAACCAGAAAGCCTTAAATCCTGTATACTACATATTGAATGTTTTTGTCCCTCCCCCACCCCACAAATTCACATATTGAAACCAAATTCTCAATGTGATGGTATTAGAGGTGGGGTCTTTGGGAGATAATTAGGTCATGAGAGCAGAGCCTTCCTACAGTATATTAGTGCCCTTATAAAAGAATCCCAGAGAGCTCATCTGTATCCTCCTCCATGTATGGTTACAGTGAAATGGGAGCTGTTTATGAACTAGGAAGTGGCCTTCCCCAACACTGAATCTGCCAGCACCTTGATCTTGGATGTCCCAGCCTCATGAATGAACTGTGAGAAATACATTTCTGTTGTTTATAATCACCTAATCTGTGATATTTGGTTATAGAAGCCCAAATGGACTAAGACAGAAGTCTAAGAACTCCCTTCTTCCCAGCTCATCACTTAGCAAAGTTGCTTCTCCAGGGAGCACATATGAAAGGATGTATAGAGGAATATAGTTGAAGGGTCTTGTAATACTCTTTCTACAGAGGAGTAGTAGTTTCCTACCTTCTAAAGAGACATGGCAAGTGGGTACTCACAGTTCTTTCCAAGTGGTCATACCTAAAGAGACTCAAAGCAACTTGCTTGAGCTTCCATGGGGCTGCAAAAGGGAGACATGATTTCTCTTCTACTTGAAGACTGAGTATTTTAAGTGTGTAACTGTGGAAATCAAATAATCTACTTTGTATCATGCAATTAACATGTAAAACATTACCTAGGAAATGGCAATTATCTTTGGACAGAGATAGATTCTCAAGTCTGGATCTTCTATTTACTAGCTCTGTGTTCTCTTTACCTAACTTTTTAGCTAAATAGTCTATTTACAATGAGCAAGTTAAAGGATTTTTTTTTTCATTTATAAAACTGAGAAATAATCTGCAGAGTTTTTAGGAGAAGTATTAAAAAAATACAGAGAAAATATATGTAAATCAATGAAGCTGAAACTTGACATATACTCATTAAATATTAACAATTATTTTCAAGGGAAGTGTTCAGATTTGGAAATCTGCTTGTAGACTCAAGTATCATTTGTTCATTCAGCATAAATTCTCATATTTTCTTATATTAAATACTAGGCAACAGCACTGTCCTAGGCATGTGAGGTACATCAGGGAAATAAACATTAAAAATACCCATCCTTGGTGGAACTCAGATGACAGTAGCAGATTTAATTGTTAGATGTCATAAATATAAATAGAATATAAATACACAAAAAGTGTCATTCCACTCTTCACACAAATAATCAAGATAGGTCTCAGGTAATTTTATGAACAGCTGACTTTCTTTTCCTCAAAACACATACACACATTTAATATCTGAAGAATAAAGAAAGAAAAAGTATGAAACTAACATGCTTCTTGTTTCGTTTTGGTAGAGATGGGTAGCTTTTGAAAAAACTGAGAGATTTTTATGTGTGTGACTAAGATTCAAGTTAAGAAATATATGTTGCAGCCAGACCCCATGCAGACAGTGGAAGTAAAAGACCTCCTTCACCTAGAGAAGTGAAATTCACAGAAGTGAAATAAGACCAATGTAATAGATTGAACAGCAAGGACATTCATGCCTAGTGGAAATGTTCAGCAGGAGAAGTTGTCCAAAGAATTTCCAGAACATAGGGAGAACAATGAGATGGATAACATCAAGCAGAGAAAAGCCAACATGGTAGCAAAGTAGGTCTGAAGGTACAGATAATAGGAGATTTTAAAATAGCAGCAATATATCCTTAATTCTGATTAGCTTTGTACAATCCACAAACACCTGTTTATATTCCATATCTTTTATTTTACCTGATTTACCAAGCTTATAGCCATAAGAGCAACACATTTTGTTATGTTTCTGGAACATGAGATTCTGCCTTTAGAAATGTATTAAAAATGTATATACTTCTTTTTATATAGAGCTTGCACCTTTCTTGCTAAATGTATTTTTAAGAATTATATACATTTTATCACAACAAGTTTCTTTTGTCATTTCTGTTTTTAGTTGGGCATTGCTAGTGTCACTGGCTACGCTACACAGGCTTTTTTTTCATTGTTTTAATGAAAAGTAAACCACCTCTACTTTTATTCTTGTTTATTTTACACTAAAAAATGTCATTTTCTTCTCACCTCTTAACAGACTACAAACATTGTTTTCCTGTCTTTAAGAAAAGGGAAACTATACTTTTTTACTCATTAATAATTTAAGACCACTGTTTTAATAAGCCATCAAGGTCTATGTAAAACAAAACAAAATGATAATATTTTTTAGCAGAAGATAAAAAATAGGAGACAGATATTTAGTGAGTGAGAAGGTGAAATAAATATGAAAGAGGACATCTGAGTACTGGGGAGAAGAAAAGACATGAACTACATTAATAGCAGGATTTCCCAACTACGAGGCTTTGCTATTGATACAGAACTAGCCCAACAAAGGAGGAGGTCAGATGCCAGTTGAGTAAATACAGAAAGACTCTTTCGAGGAAAATGGTTCATATGACTATTAACCTGGGAGCTAAGACATCATTCACTAATGTACCAATTCTCACTTGATTGAGAATTTCTCACTACTTACTCTCAGAACCTTTGCCAGGTTAATCCCCATCAATGTCTAAAGAAGTCTCCTCACCAACTTCATCCATTAACTCTCTTGTTTCCTGTCTATCCAAAATGAAGCTCATCTATGCCATACTAAGATTCCGCCTGGTCTTTTTTTTGGAGGCCAGTGTGGATTCTATCCTTTGAACGCCCAGAACAGCCAAAAGCTTGTAAGAGGAGACAGAAACAAATGTACCTAGTGATATATATTTTGAAGGTAAGATGAACAGAACAGGTTATGGGATATCCCTTTATATTAGCACTTAAAAACAAACAAACAACAATTAGAGACCATCCAGCCATCTTACTCTATTGTCAGTCATAGACATCATCTAGTTGAGTTCATCAGGTTTTCTAAACTCAGCTATAAAATCAGATTCCACAGAATAACAATGAGTAACCTTAGCTCCAGCACTACACATTCTCAATTTTGAAGTTCAATGAAAACTGGCTGGCCTGCTTTGGGTGACATGCCCAACACCAACCTGTCAATGTGACCAAGGTAAGGTTTACTTTATGTGCTCCATTCCTATATCCTGAGGTGAAATCAAATATATCAGAACCACAGACACTGAGAATGTAGGAAGATGTAGATTTCCATAGGGACACCCTTCAATTTAAATCATAAGAGGAAAAAGTCTTAACACATTGTAGATAAACCATCCTCCAGGAGGTAAAAACTTAATATCATTTAAAATGCCAAATGGAGATACAAAGAATTAATGATATTTTAATTAGAATCACATTTTTAACTTGATTTAGTGTTTCCAAAGTTCATGTGGAGAATAAATGTAGATGAGAAAATCTTGAAAAGTGGAACAGTGAGTGAAGATTTCCTATACTCGACAATAAAAGTTATTATAAATCACCAAAATAAAAAATAATTTAGTGTCTTTGGAGAGGTAGCCAAATAGATATTTGGAACAGAGTCTGAAGACAGACCCAAATAAGATATAAATGTGGGAGGCAATGTGACATTTAGGTAAAGGAAGGGTTTGATTATACAAGTAAGTTAAATGGGCCAGTGGTCAAGGAATGCTAGATTTCTTTATTTCTATAAATCAAATTTAATCTACTTGGAGACTATAATTGGAGTTGTAGGAAAGTCAGTGTCAATCATTGGAGGGAATGGACCTCTGGTTTTCTAACGTCTTAAAATTCAGAGCCTTTGTATTAGTGTCTAATACTGTGTAAAAAATTACCACAAATTTAGCAATTTAAAACAACACAGATTTCTTATCTCAGTTTCCCTGGGCCAAATGTCCTGGCACAGCTACACCAAGTCCTTTGTTCAGGGTCTCACCAAGCTGGAATCATGGTGTGGACTGGGCTGTGTTCTCATCTGGAGCTTGAGGTGCTCTTCCAAGCTCATCCAGGTAGTTGGAAGAATTCAGTTCCTTATGACTGAGGTCCCTACTTTAGTTCAGTCAGCTGGGGTTATCCTCAACTCTTTGAGGCTGTCCTCAGGTCCAAGCCATGTGGCCCTCAGACAACATCAACATTGACCTTACTTTTTCAATGCCAACTGGAGAATCTCTCACAGTCCAATAAGACAGTGTCTCATTTAACATAATGTTATCACATAACATTTTCCTCCATGTTGGTCCACAACAAAATCTGAATGAGGTGATTTCTGTGCACTTGGCAATTTCATCACTTTATTCTAAAACTCAAAACTCATTTACAACATATGAAAATGTAAAGCTTTAGTTGCCATCATGAAACAGCAAAGGGATAATGTGCCTTATTATCTCTAATTTTTGTTAAAAATATAAACAATCATTAATTAATAAAGCCTAGATTATCTTTCCAGGTAAGTAAGACATATAAGAAAAATATATAAATAAAAAAATCAAAGAACAAACTAACTTAAAATGAAAGTGTTCATTTGGTAAAAAACATAATAAACAGTATTGAAATACAAATGATAGACCAATAGAAAAAATGTTATTGATGTATATGACAGAGGAATACATAAAATAAGCAATTTTAAATTAATGTGAAGAGCTCCTATAAATTTATAAATAAAATAATTCAATTGAAAAATAATAAAAGTTTTGAACAAATAATTCACAGAATAGAAAATGCAAAAGGACAATAAACATACTGTAAGATGTCTAGCATTACTAGAAGTCAGGAAACTGCAAATTAAATCAGTAATGAAATATTTTTTACATTGCACTAAAAGATATTGAGGAATAAATATTCTTACACATTGTTGGTGGTACTGTAAATTACAGAAATTTTAGGAAGTAATCTAGCAGTATTAATTAAAATTTAAAATATATGTACTTTTGGAAGCAGCATTTTCCTTCTGTGAACTTTCTCTACAGATATGAAGATATCAATAACTGAGAGATATAGTCATGACTGTAATTAATTTTAAAATTCCAGTAACAATGTTGATACTCAAGTATAGAAAAATGGCTGAATATGCATTGAATTCATTTAATAGAAATCTGTAAATTATTGAAAGATGACAAGTTAAATGTATATTAAATACATATCAATTTGGAAGGATGTTCATGGCATATTTTTAAGTGGAAACAAGTTAAATGTTTTAAATATTATCTTACATTTTTGAAAATTAAATAAAATAAAACAATCATTTTAATATGTATATATTTGAACAAAGGTACTATTTTGGAAAGATACAGTGTATACCAAAATTTTAATAAACTCTAGTTTTATTTTTCTGTATTCAATCAATATAAGTGCTTTTAATTTTTTACAGGAATATATTACTACCATCTAAATATCATGTATCAGTGGGTCGAGATGAACTTAACCTAGGAATAGCTTGCACTATATGTCTTAGATATGCTTGATCTTGTGGCTCTAACACCCATAGTGTTTTGATTCTGCCTTCTCCTACACAAAACAGCTGTTGGACCACAATGCTATTGTCTCTAAGTCAATATCTAAGACTACTTCTGCATTTTCAACTCTATATGTTACTTTATTTGTTTATTGATCTCTACTAAGTATTGACTGCTTCAAAGAATATTAATTTTTTGAAACTATAGCCAAATATACTAGAGAAAACAGATGAGACCACTGTATGTTGAATAATTGTTTTGTGCCACACAACTTGCTAGTTGCTTTCAGTGTCCATAAATTTGAAACTTATTCACACAAACACTTATTTGTAGAAAAATGAGTAGAATCCTGATTAGTAGCCATACACATGTGAGAAAAATGCTATATGGTGACAAAAAAAGCAGAGTGAACGAATTTGACTCAAAATAGATTTGAGGGAGATACCCAGAAGCAACATAAAGGGACCAAAACTGTGTCTATTCTTCCATATTAAACAGTTCATTTTCCCTCCAGCAGTTTGTGTCTATTCTGCTTTCTTAAGTAGGCCTGAAATAAGATCTAATCTCGATGCCATTATAATTTTGAAGGCAGGGTACAGGATAGCCACTTAGAGAAACAAATAAATAAAATTCTATATTTTCAGTCTTCTTTTCTCACAATCAGCTAAAAAATATCTAGTTGATTTTTCCTAGACACATTTTACTCCCTTTCAAAAGATTCTTATACTGTGTTCCTCAGCTTTCAACACTATACTACCATCTGTGTAAATTTGACAGAGGTAGATAATTTTATTATTTTGTTCTCTTCATACTGTCTTAGTCTGCTCAGGCTGCCATAACATAATACCATACACTGGGTGGCATAAAGAACAGAGCTTTCTCACAGTCTGGAAGCTGGCAAGTCCAAGATCAAGGTTGCAGCAGGTTTGGTTTCTGGTGAGACCTCTCTTCCTAGCTTAGATGTCCACCTTCTTGCTGTTTCTTCACATGGCTTTTCCTCATTCTGTGTGCAGGAGAGAGAGACATCTCTCTCTTCTTCTTCTTATAAGCCACCAATCCTATCAGATTAGTACCCCACCCTTATGACCTGCTTCAGTCTTATTTACCTCCTAAAAGCCTGATCTCCAAATGCAGTCATATTAGGAATTAGAGCTTTAACATATGGATTTTGGAGTGGAGAGTCACAATTTGGATATACAAATGTTTATCATTTCACAATTCAGATATACAAATGTTTATCATTTCAGGTATTTATTTAAGAGTAATTTATGAATGTCTATTAAATGCAGGGAAAGTGGAGGTTACAGTATTGTACACAATTAACTATAATATAGGCATTATATATGCCTATAATGCATCCATCAATTTATTCTTTTAGTAAACAGTTTCAGAATCCTATTCTAGGCTTATGAAACATAAAGCCCAAATATTGAGTGAATAACTTTAGTGCCTCAAATTTGGGGAAATTTTGATATGTTTCTATTGTCACATCAATTGATCAGTCGCTAATAATTTTGATCACCTGCTCTATACTCAATATTCTAGGATGTGTGTGGGGGAATGAAAATGGCAACATATAATATAGATTTTGATGTTAAAAGCATAATATGCTCATAAATCTTTTAACTGGGAATCATTGGGAGTTATCAGCAATCATTGCTAACTATCTCAGTTATCCATGGCTACAGTAATGCTGTGCAAAAATTAATCATGACATTTCCATGTCATATAGCAATAGACCAATTATTTTCACTTATGAGACTGTATGTCAGCTGGGCAGTTCTGTTGACTGAGCTGGCCTCAGAGGAGGCCATTCATGCATCTGTGATCAGGTGTCCATCAGTTGTTCTGCTCTACTGATCTTGGGTGAGTTCTCTCACAGGTCTGGGCCTTCAGCTAGAAAAAATTGGTCTGATTTGGTTCTACTTAATGAACCTCCTTGGGCAAGATAGCCAAGCTAGACCTCAGGATGAAAACAGAAGAGGAAGAGAGAATGGAATCATGCAAGGCCTAATAACGTTGAGTCTCAGAACTGGCACAGCATCATTTCCTTATAATCTATTATGTAAGACAAGTTACTAAACCAGTCCAAATCCCAGGGGTAAAGAAAAGAAATATATCATTTGATGTGAAGAACTAAAAAATCATATTGCAAAGAGTTTAGATACTGGGGTTGACTGACGAGCGGGTGAAGAATTGGGGCCATTTCTGCAGTCAATCTAGAACACTGGCACACATAAAAATTGGGGGAAATATAAACAAATTGTTAATCACTTAATTTCATAGATTATCAGAGAAATTACCAAATGAATCCACAAAGGTGCCCAAGTTAGTGGGTCACATATATGAAAATAAACTAAGTCAAGAGAACTATTTACTATTTTAACTGTCCTATTATCAGGAATGAATTATTATATATTTTCTCCCTCCTCCCCCCCATGCACATGCACACAGTTCCATGTTTCTTAGCATCTGCATATATTACTTAATTATCAGGTGTCTTATTCAGTATTTTATGACAAATATAGGATTTGCAATTAGATGTGGACTTTCTGTTTTCTTTCTCTTCTCAGTTGAAACAAAAGTTCCATTTCCTATTGTCACCACATTTTTCCAATCTACCATCATCTCTTGCCTGGACTTGCCACCTAACTGTGAGTACAATTCCCTTTATTAGAGACAGGGCAATCTTAAAGTCATGCACACATGTACACACAATTAAAATACTGTCCACTACTTTTTAATACATACCACCTTTAACATGGACTACCAGGCACTTCATGAGCTGATTTTTTGTTCATCTACTTAACGGGGACTTATTCACACTTTCCTCAGGACATTTGTAAGTTCTGTTCCTTCAGGGTAACAAACACCTCCCAGTTACTCTTTGATTTTCGATAAATCTGTATTTTCTTAATTCTTTTGACTAGTTAGAATAGAAACCCTACTGTATGTTTACATAAATCCCCATTGTTATTAAACAACAGTTATCATAGTTTGCAATTATATTCTTGTGTGATTTTTTTATTAGTTTTTGTTCATCCTCTCCCCCACAAATATACCTCATACTGTCAGCTTCATTAGAACAAATGAAAAATCTGTTTTGCTTAGCATTTATAGTCTATAGTTATAAACTTAGCCTAGCTAGTGTCTAACACACAGTAAACACCCCAGAAACCCCACTGACTGGATAAATAAATTAGTCTATGTCAAAAAATTTTCTTTTTAAAATCTGGGTTTTCAAAACTTGATCGTATGGCAGAAATATTTAGGCTTACTAAATATTCACCAGTTCTGCAATTGTCTCAGCCCAGTTTTGTGAGTCACTGAATGAAAGAAAGTTGCCCTGGAGAGTGGTATTTGGCATTTCATAATTATGGTATAAATCTTGTTGTATTAAGCCACTGAGAGCTTGAGGTTTATTTGTAACTTAATAATAGTCTAGGGTTTCCCTGGTGGCACAGTTGTTGAGAATCTGCCTGCTAATGCAGGGGACACGGGTTCGAGCCCTGGTCTGGGAAGATCCCACATGCCATGGAGCAACTAGGCCCATGAGCCACAACTACTGAGCCTGCGCGTCTGGAGCCTGTGCTCTGCCACGGGAGAGGCCGCAATAGTGAGAGGCCCGCGCACCGTGATGAAGAGTGGCCCCCGCTTGCTACAACTAGAGGAAGCCCTCACACAGAAACGAAGACCCAACACAGCCAAAAATAAATAAATTAATTAAAATGTTAAAAAAAATAATAGTCTATCCTATGTTGACAAATGTAGATGTTAAAATATATAAAGTTATTAGCAAGCCTATTGATAGAGAAGTATGCATAAAATTATATGTGCACATTTTTGTATAGAAATACAATATTTAGGCATATTTTAGATTTTATTTAAAGTCTACTTAAGAATCACCCATCTTTAATGATTAAAGTCATAATAATTAAAGAAATAATGTATTTTTCTCTGATTTGAGTCAACAAACATTGCTGTGATAAAGAATTATTACTCTATTCAGTTATTAAATCAATTTTACTACAATTATGTTCAGAAAAATAAATAAACTCAACTAAAATCTAGATCATCACTAAAATCTACATTGTTTTTCAAAAATCTATTCATGTAGCAACTGGATTTTGACTTAAAAAAAAATGAATCAGTGTAAGCTCCAGATATGACTTTCTCCAGACTTTTCATGCTGTGCTCTCTTTTAAATAGTCTGCCTATCAGGGCTTCATTCTTTGACTTAGATTACTTACGTATTATTTTATTCTCTATTCAGTAATTTCTTGTTTTCATTATCTAGTACTATGTTTTTTCCCTTATCGGACAAATTAACATCTCTTAATCAAGTGTATTTATAGAGAAGATCCCTTAAACGTCTCTTCTTTAGCTTTTGTGTATAGTACTTAGTATTTGGCACATAATCCATATCTAGGGAAGATTATTTCTTCCCATTCACAGCTTATCCTTTCCCCACATTGGTTACCATGCTTTTATATAATAAATAATGTTGTCTTCAACTGTATATTTATGAAATTTTACAGAATTATTTACATTTATGACACTTGAAATTTCACTTCCCAACTTGAATACTAGAACCTAGAATTTAATCTGTAACTCTATGGCTTGCTGTTCTCCCTTTAGTCAACATTAAACATGGTGATGGAGAGGCAGAAGTAGGGTGCAGCCTGTTCCAGATAAAGTTGCATGTTGAGTGCTTGGGTGGAAAGGGATATCTCTGAAGTTCCTCCCTGTGGAATTTCTTCTTCAATATATTAAAACACAGTGTTTTATCCAACTTGGGAAGAGAAGACTTTGAATTTGGTTCCTTAAGGTTTTATAATAATGTGCTCAACATGTCAAGAGATTCTTTGTCTAGGGTTAAATTCTTTTTATAATAAAATCAAACTTTTATTAATAAAAACATAATAACTTCATAGGAATTATTTGAAATGTGTTTTTAAAATGTGATTTTATGACTGATTATAGCTGACACTATAAATGAGCTGCCTGAGATTTTGATCCAACATTCAAATACAAGATTCTAAGCATTCTGATGTTTACACATGATTAGCCCTGTGTTACAGTCAGTCATATTGAAATTAATTAAATGATTGTAAAAAAAGGAATTTGAATAATGAAATGTTAAAAAGTGCACTCCACCAATAACATGTAAAGAATAGCTCTTTAAAGTGAGAATTTAGTTGTAGTTCTCTTGTACACTGATGCCAAATTTCAATATTTAAAAAAAGAAAGAGGAGATTTAAATAATTACCCAACCCCCCAAAAGAGTTTTTATATAATTTTATACTGTTTTTATCAGATAAAGTAAAAACAAAAACCTTATACAAGCATTTCTATCTTTAAAAAAGATATGCTACATCTTAAACATGTACATACCCATAATTAAGATTTGAGTTCAGGGCTTCCCTAGCGGTGCAGTGGTTAAGAATCTGACTACTAATACAAGGGACACGGGTTGGAGCCCTGGCCCGGGAAGATCCCACATGCCGCGGAGCAACTAAGGCCATGTGCCACAACTACTAAGCCTGAGCTCTAAAGCCCACAAGCCACAGCTACTGAGCCCACGTGCCACAACTATTGAAGCCTGCATGCCTAGAGCCCATACTCTGCAGAAAGAGAAGCCACAACAATGAGAAGCCTGCACACTGCAACGAAGAGTAGCTCCCGCTCACAATTAGAGAAAGCTCACGCACAGCAATGAAGACCCAACACAGCCAAAAATAAATAAACAAATAAATAAATAAATAAATATATTTAAAAAAAAAGATGTGAGTTCAAAGGAAAGCTAAAACTTCCAATGTTTATCTATTGCATCTTTTGCCCTCTTTGTACAAAACTAAGTTAGAAATAAAAATAAATAAAATATATAAAATCTAAATATTTTTGGAGTTTTCCCTTTTTTTCCACAAAAGGAAATTGTCCTGTAAGAGATTTCTATACATGTCTCTGTGTGATCAGCCTGAGGAACTTCTAAGAATATGGGGGTGATGGGAATGGCAGTCCAACAATGAAGATAATGCTAATGAATATTTGAAACATTTTTTATGGCACCACTCAGTATCAGTATTGTATTGTCCCATGATCAATGGGACAATAACTTACTGTCATTAAGTTATTACATGCTTGCTTTGTTTCCAGTTTGCCTTCAACCACAGCATGACTGACATACATATGTATTCATATATAAAATATCATATTACATATTATGTACCATAAGCTTAGCAAATTTGAAATATTTTGCCATCTTACAAGAATTATATTTTTATAAGATATTACTAAAAAAGATAGATAATCAAAAGTTTATTTTGCCAAAATACAAATGTGTTATTTGACCTTTAATCTCTGCTTTTTAATGTCAACCTATAAACTTTGGCTTTCTTTGAAAATCTGTTATGAAGTGTTTTTCACATTTCCTTTAATTCTTTGTTAATTCTGTACAACTAAGGAAACAGTTTCTTTATTACAATCACTTCAGAAAACACTGATTAATTGCTGTCCACAAGACCTTTTTGCTAGGATATGTGATTTTATAAAAACAAGCTTCTATTCTCAAAGAGTTTATAATCTGTAAGGGTGATATACTCACACTATTTTCAAGATAGGGATAGAGACAGGTAAAGATCTGGAACACAAACGTGGATATGGATATTATAGGTGTAGGTGTGGATATAAAAGTGAAAACCAGAGCATCTCAGATAGTTAGTTGCAAAAGCAATCATCATTGGAGATTCCAGAAAGAGAAATTAGTACTGGCTTCATGAAATAAGTGACCTTTAGCAACAGATGTAGTCATTTGAAGAGACAAATGAAGAATTTAGACAAACTTTATAAAATATTTTCATACTTTATCAGTTTTTATAGTTTCCGAAGCAATAGCTAATACTTTAACTGCAGAACTCTTTCTTCCTCTGATTGTTAAGAAGACTGTCTAGAAATAAATATCGTCTTTCTAAAATATTGACATAACATTGGTTTATAACATTATATGTTTCATGTATACAACTTTATATTTTGACTTCTGTATACACTAAAGTGTGCTCCATCACCAAAAGTTTAGTATTCCATCTGTCACCATACAATTGGCCCTCTTTACCCATTTTCTCTTTCCCTCTTCCCTCTGGTAACCACTAATATGATCTCTGTGTTTACGTTTGTTTTGTTCATTTTTTTTTAATATCCCACGTACGAGTGAAATCATAAAGTATTTGTCTTTTCTGTCTGATTTCTTTAGCTTAGTTTAATACCCTCAAGGTCCATCCATGTTGTTGCAAATGGCAGGCTTTCTTCTTTCTTATGTGTGAGTAGTACTTCATTGTTTGTATATACCACATCTTCTTTACCCATTCATCCATCAATAGGTTGTTTCCATATTCTGGATATTGTAAATAATGCTGTGATGAACTTTGGGGTACATATATTTGTTTTCAAATGTTTTTGTATTTTTCACACAAATTCCCAGAAGAGGAATATTTGGGTAATATGGTAGTTCTATTCTTAATTTATTGAGGAAATCACTATACTGTTTTTCATAGTGGCTGTACCAATTTACATTCCCACCAAAGTGTACCTTTTCTGCACATCCTCAATAACACATTATTTCTTGACTTTATGATAATAGTCATTTTAATGAACATGAGGTAATATCTCATTTTGGTTTTGATTTATATTTCTCTAATAATTAGCGATGATGTTGAATAGCTTTTTATGTGCCTGTTGGCTATATTTTTGTCTTCTTTGGAAAATATCCAGATCCTCTGCTTATTTTTCAATTGGGTTGTTTTTTGTTGTTGTTGTGTTGTATGAGTTCTTATACATTTTGGATATGAACCCCTTATCAAATATATGATTTGCAAATATTTTCTCCCATTCAATCATTTTTTCACTTTGTTGATGGCTTCATTTTTGTGCAGAAACTTTTTATTTTAATGTAGTCCCATTTGTTTATTTTTACTTTTATTTCCCTTGCCTGAAGAGACATATCCAGGAAGATATTGCTAAGACCAATGTCAAAGTGCATACTGCCTATATTTTATTCTAGGAGTTTTAGTTCCAGGTCTTACATTCAAGGCTTTAACCCATTTTGAGTTATTTTTTGAGATAGTGATCTAGTTTCACTCTTTTGCATGTGGCTGCTCAGTTTTCCCAACATCATTTATTAAAGTGACTATCCTTTATCCATTGTATGTTCTTTGCTACTTTGTTGTAAATTAAGTATCTGTATATGTGTGGTTTTATTTCTGAGCTCTCAGTTCTCTTCCATAGATCTATGGGTCTGTTTTTCTGCAAGTATCATGCTGTTTTGATTACTATAGTTTTGGTAGTATAGTTTGAAATCAGGGAGCATGATACCTTTAGCCTTGTTCTTTCGGCAAGATTGTTTTGGTTATTCAGGATCTTTTGTGTTTCCATACAAATTTTAGAATTTTTTTGTTCTACTTCAATAAAAAATGTCATTGGGATTTTGATAGGGATTGCATTGAATCTGTAGACTGCTTTAGGTAATACAGACATTTTAACAATGTTGAGTTATTTCAATCCATGAGAAATAATAACTTTCCATTTCTTCCTGTTTTTGTTTTTTTTCAACATGTCTTATAGTTTTAGTGTACAAGGCTTTAACCTCCTTGGTTAAATTTATTCTTAGGTATTTTATACTTATAGTTGCAATTGTAAATTAGATTGTTATCTTAATTTTTCTTTCTACTAGTTTGCTGGTAGTGTATAGAAACACAACACATTTTTTAATATTTATTTTGTACTGTGCAAATTTACTATATTCATGTTTTGTTTCTAATAGGTTTTTGCTCATGGAGTCCTTAGGGTTTTTTTATCTAAAATCATATTGTCTGCAAATAGTGACAGACTTACTTCTTCCTTTCCATTTTGGATGCATTTTTCTTGCCTAATTGTTCTGGCTAGGACTTCCAATACTATGTTGAATAAGAGTGGCAAGAGTGGACATTCTTGTCTTATTATTGATCTTAGAGGAATAGCTTTCAATTTTTCACCATTAAGTATGAAGTGGCTGTAGGTTTGTCATATATGACCTTTATCATGTTGAGGCACATCTCTTCTATATTCACTTTACTGAGAGGTTTTATATAAATAGGTGTTGAATCTTATCAAATAATATTTTTGCATCTACTGAAGTGAAAATATGATTCATAACCTTCATTTTGTTAATGTAGTGTATCATGTTGATTGATTTGTGGATATTGAACCATCCTTGAATCCCTGGAATAAATCCCACTTGATCATGGTGTATACTTTTAATGTATTGTTGTATTCAGTTTGCTAATATTTTGTTGAGGATTTTTGCATCTTTGTTCATCAGTGATATTGGCCTGTAATTTTTGTGTGTGTGTTGCCTTTGTCTGGTTTTGGTATCAGGGTGATGTTGGCCTCTTAAAATGAATTAGGACCCTTTCCTTCTCTTCAATTTTTGTAACATTTTGAGAAGGATAGGCATTAAAGTTATTGTGTGTTTGGTAGAATTGACCTGTGAAGCTGTCTTGTCCTGAACTTTTGTTTTGGGGGAGTTTTTGGTTACTGTTTCAATATCTGTACTAATGATTGCTTTATTCAGATTTTCTATTTGTTCATGATTCAGTCTTGGAAGGTTGTACAATTCTAAGAGTTTGTCCATTTCTTCTAGGTTGTCCAATTTGTTGGCATATGTAAGTTCAGAATATTCTCTTATAATCCTTTGTATTTCTTTGGTATACATTGTTATTTTTCCTCTTTTGTTTATGATGGTTTTCGAGTCTTCCCTCTTTTTCTTAGTGAGTCAAGCTAAAGGTTTGCTCATTTTATCTTTTCAAAGAATCAGCTCTTAGTTTCATTGATCTTTTCTATTGTCTTCTTAGTCTCTATTTCATTTGTTACTGTTCTTATCTTTATTATTTATTTTCTTTTACTAACGTTGGGCTTCATTTGTTCTTCCTTTTCTAGTTCCTTTAGTTGTAAGGTTAAATTGTTTATTTGAGATTTTTCTTGTTTCTTGAGGTAGGCCTGTACTGCTATAATCTTCCCTCTTAATACTGCTTTTGCTGTATCCCATAAATTTTGGTATGTTTTACCTTTATTTTCATTTGTTTTCAGGTATTTTTGATTTCTCCTCTGATTTCTTTATTGACTCAATAGTTTTTCAGTAGCATATTGTTCAGTCTCCACATAGTTGTGATTTTTCCATCTTTCTACTTGTAGTTTATTTCTAGTTTCAGGCCACTGTAACTGGAAAAGATGTTTATGATTTCAATCTTCTTAAATTTATTGAGATTTATTTTGTGTCCCAACATATGGTCTATACTTGAGAAAGTTCCACATGCACTTGAGAGGAATGTGTATGCTGCTGCATATGGATGGAATATTCAGTACATTCTATTAAATCCATCTGGTCTAAATGTTTCATTTAAGGTTGCTGTCTCCTTGTTGACTTTCTGTCTCTATGATCTATCCATGATGTAAGTGGGGTGTTAAAGTCCCCTACTTCTATTGTGTTGCTGTCAATTTCTTCCTTTTATAATAGTTTTAAATATTTTTACTAATTGCTTTATATATTTTGATGTATATTATAACTGTTATGTTTTTGTGATGAATTGTCCCTTTTATCATTACATAATGTCCCTCTTCTTCTCTTATTACCTATTTTGTCTCACATGAGTATGGCTACACATTCTTTCTTTTGGCTGCCATTTGCTTGGAGTATCATTATTTTCCATCCCTTTACATTGAGCCTATGTTTGTCTTTAGAGCTGAGATGAGTCTCCTGAAGGCAGTGTCTTCACAACCTTCATCTTGCTTTTTAATCATATGGCAACTCTGTATCTTGCTGGTAAGTTCAATTCATTTCCATATAGGGTAATTATTCATAAGTGAGGACTTAGTACTGCCATTTTGTCTTTGGTTTCTAGTGGCTCTACATCTACATTGTTTCTTTATTCCTGTGTTTCTGTCTGCCATTTAGTTTGCTGGTTTTCTATGATTTTCTCAGTTTCCTCTTTTTTAATGTTTCATGTCTCTGCTCTAGATATATGCTTCGTAATTACCATGAGGTTTGTGTAAAATGTCTCATAGAAAAATAGTCCTTTTTCCTGCTGATAATATCTTATCTTTATTTGCCTATACAAGTTCTGTCCTTCCTTTATCTCTTTCTCTTTAATATTTTTCTTTCTCAAATGATTTCTATGTATGTTGTGAGGTGGGTTTTGTTTGTTTGTTTGTTTTGTTTTTTACCAGATTGAAGTAGCTATAGTTGTTTGTTCTTTTTTTTCCCCCTTTAACCTTTATGCTATAGTTGTTTAACAATCTATTCTGATATAGAGTTACAATTTTCTCACTCTATTTATTACCATAATCAAACTTTTGTGTATTTCTGCCTTTTCATTTCAGGTGGAAGAACTTCTTTCTACATTTCTTATAAGGCATATCAAGTTCTGCTGAAATGCCTCAGCCATTGTGTGTCTTGGAAAGTCCATATTTTCCCTTCATATCTGAAGGATAATTTTGCTGGATAGAGTATTTTTGGATGACTGTTTTTAATTTTCAGTATTTTGAGTATGTTAGTCCACTCTTCTAGCCTGAGGAGCTTCTGCTGAGAAATTTACTGATAGCCTAATGGGGACTCCTTTGTAGGTTACTGTCCTTTTTATCCTGGTTGCCTTTAATATTCTGTATTTGTAATTGAATTTTGACTGTTGTAATGTCATGTTCTTGAAGAAGTTTTTTTTTTGTTTTTCATTTTGATAATTAGATATTCTGTTAGATATCCATCTTAGATATCTCTTAGATATTCTTGGATATCCAATTCCTTCCCCAGGTTTGGGAAGTTCTGAGATATTATTTCATTAAATATTCTGCTCCCTTCTCCTTCTCTTCTCCTTTATTTATGTTGTCCATTCTAATGGATTTGAATTGTTCTCACAGAATTTCTTTGTTTTTTAAGATTCTCTCTCTCATTTTCAACTTGTATCCTTTCCAGATTTCTGTCTTTGAGCTCACTAATTCTTTCTTCCATATGGTCTTCTCTATTTCCAATGCTTTCTAATACCTCAGTTATTGAGTTCTGCAACTCCAGAATTTCTGCTTGGTTCTTTTCTAGAGTTTTAATCTCTTTGGTAAAGTATTCCTTCTTCTCATTAATTTTATTCCTGAGATCACTGAACTGCATTCCTAAATTTTCTTTTAGCTCACTGATTTTCCTCATGACAGATATTTTGAATGCTGTGTCAAGTTTTTTGCAATGTTCCATGACTTTAAGTTTAGTTTAGTTCAAGTTTAGTTTCTGGAAAACAGACATTTTCTTTTTGTGATACCATGTTACTGCAGTTTTTCATGGTACATGCTTGATGAGTTGTTCCTCTGGTGGCACACTTGAAGTAGTGAACACCTTTCTTCTTTAGGTAAAGCTTTTTTATTTGATTCTAACAATTCAACAGAATGGTAATTAGAGGTCTTTCTTTTGTTTTTCAGTAGGTGGTGGTATAGTACAAGTTTTTGGCTTCTCTTTCTTGAGCTGTGCCTTGGCTATATTTGCGGATTGGCACTTTCAATCCTCCAAGGGCTCTGCTGGAAATATCATCCAGTGCCATCATTGTCCCTGTTTGTGATTCCAGGGCTGCTGGTGCCAGTGTTACTGCTTGCGTTGCTGACAGCAACACCAGGATAGCATGTGCCTCTGCCACAGTTAGGTTTGCCTGGGTCACAGACACCACTGTCATGGGGGATGTGGAAGGTCATGGGGAGCTGGAGGCATAGGCACCTCCACCATGCATGGGGTGTTGTATTCCTGGGTGCCACCATTGCAGGCAAACTTATGGTTACCAAAGGGGAAAGGTGTAGAGGGATAAATTAGGAGTTTGGGATTAAAATATACATACTGCTATATATAAAACAGATAAACAACAAGGACCTACTGTATAGCACAGGGAACTCTACTCAATATTCTGTAATGGCCTACATGGGAAAATAACCTAAAAAAGAGTGGATATATGTATATGTGTATAACTGATTCACTTTGACGTACACCTGAAACTAAGATAATATTCTAAATCAACTATACTCCAATAAAATAAAAAAAAATAAAAAAAACATTACAGGGAGGTAAAACTACTATATATATAAAATAAATAAATAAATAAAACTAAAACTAAAAATAGAGTTGCCATATGATCCAACAATCTCACTCCAGGGCAGGTATCCAGACAAAACTATAATTCAAACAATACATGCACCCCTATGTTCATAGCAGCACTATTTATAATAGCCAAGACACGGAAGTAGCCTAAATGTCCATCAACATATGGATGGATAAAAAAAAAGATGATATATATATATATATAAAATCATGTATATATATATATATATATATAGTGTGCATATATATACACAATAGAATGTTAGCCATAAAAAAGAATGACATAATACCATTTGCAGCAATATGGATGGACATAGAGATTATCATACTAAGAAAAGTAATTCAGAAAAAGAAAGACAAATACCACATGATATCACTTTTATGTAGTATCTAAAATACAACACACATGAACATATCAATAAAATAGAAACAGACTCACAGATATGGAGAACAGACTTGTGTTTGCCAAGGGAGTGGAGGGCTGGGGGAGGGAAGGATTGGGAGTTTAGAATTAGCAGATCAAAACTATTGTATATAGAATGGATAAACAACAAGATGCTACTGTATAGCACAGGAAACTATATTTCGTATCCTATGATAAATCATAGTGGAAAATAATATGAAAAAGAATATATATATATATGTATAAATGAATCACTTTGATGTACAGCAGAAATTAACACATTGTAAGTAAACTATACTTTAATAAAAGTTAAAAAAATAAAAATAATTAAAAACATAAAAATAACATACTGTCTATAATTTGAAGTATAGAGAGGCAATTAATTTTAATGTCATAGTTTTTTTCTTATTCTGGTCTTCAGAGTGTTGAGGTTTTTTTTAAGTGGTTGAGAATCCCCAGCCTAGTCATAATAAAAATATAACATAAAAATAAAATAGGATAAAGAAAAAATGGCAATAACAATAAAATAAAACAGTTATAAATTAAGTTAGTTATAACCTTTTTAATAATCTTGCTATGTGCCAGACACCCGGTTGAATACTTTACATGCATTATCATATTTAATTTTATGCCAGTGCAATGAGGAGACATGTACTACTATTATCATATCTAGTTTAGGTATAAGAATAATCAAAATATATATCTTAAAGCCAAAATTTTATTCTCTGAGAATGAGACAATATAAATCAGGGGTCCCCAACCCCTGGCCTCTTAGGAAGCAGGCCACATAACAGAACAGGAGGTGAGTGGCCGGCGAGCGAGCAAAGCTCCAAGCTCCATCTGGTGTCCTCCCATTGCTCACATTACTGTCTGAACCAACCCCCCACCGACCCCCCCATCCATGGAAACATTGTCTTCCATGAAGCCTGTCCCTAGTGCCAGAAATGTTGGGGACTGCTGATATAAATTATCCATTTCATTGCCCCCCATCACAATGCAATGTTATTAGACCTTTATTACATTGAAGTTTATAGTTTTACTTAACTATAAGTTACTTATAACTATAAGTAACTATAACTCTTGGCATTTTTTTTCTGAGTTTCTTTACTGATTAGAAGCAAAAAATTTTTCTTTTGTGTTAAGTTTTGTCTTTTTTTTATTTTGAAAAAAGGTTTAATCTTTAAAATAAGCTTTCAGTTAAACAAAGGTGCTTGTGTGTGTGTGTGTGTGTTCTTTTTTGTCAAATTACAATCTTGCCTTGTTCTTCAGTTACTGTTTTTCAAACCTATTATTATAACCTTAATATATCTGTACCACAGGCAGTGTACTGCACAGTTGCAGAAAGGCGCAATTTGCTGAGACTCTTAGTGTCAAATGACAATTTATGGGATTAAAAAAAAAATTCTTATGAAAATTAGCTATTTCCTTTGTAGTTCCCAAATTATTCCAACAAAGTTGTTCTAATTTTATTACATTCAATTTAGGAATAATGTTTGAAGGTGGCCATAATTTAGTCTCATGTAATAAATGTCTTTGATAACTTCACTTTCAGACATATTTTTATGGATGCTAAATGATATTTTGCTTCTTTTCTTCCTTAAGTGTGAGCTCTAGCAGTCTCAAACCAGGTTAAGCTTTCCTTAAATGGCTCTGTGTTACAAATTATCAGAATAAAGTGGGCTCAGAATAGCTCTTTCAACATGAAAGTATTGCCTCTTGAGAATTTTTCATTTTGTTTTGGAAATTTTCCTTTCCCGTCTCCTAAATGCTTTGTTTGAGTCAAGATCTGAGGCATATATGCAGTTGAATTTCAATAGGTTGGGAAAATATCATCCCTAACACTATATTTCAACATAATGACAACATGACCCAGTGAACATTGCTTCTAGTCAGAAATCCTGGAGACAGATAACAAGTATTAAAGTAGTGACAATTACTGCCTCAAGTTACTCCTACATATGTTTGAAGAGTCTTTGCTATTTTTCTACCTCAAATTGTAGCTCTTAAAAATCATAGAAAAACATTACTTAGTAAAATTCTAAACATAAAAGGATAGAAATTTTTATATCTGTTAAGTTTGTCTTAATACCCTCAGGGATTTATTTATAATAATCTAAGGTTATCTAAGCTCATATATAAAAGTTTCCAATCTTGACTGATGGCTATAATATACTGTAGAAATCTTAAGCAATACAGAGTCCTAAGCCTTAGTAGCTCAGAAGTAAAGTCCAAAAGAGTAAGCTTTTCAAAATGTTCCAGAGAAAGTAATTCCACTTATGGTAATGGCAGAATAGCATGTAACAGACTCACCCTCCTGCATATAAAAATTGAAAAGTCTACACAAAATATTTTTAATAACATAACTTTTAGAATGCATAAGTCTAAACTTGGAACACGTTAACAAATTGGATGAAATTTGCAATTATGTAACTTTTTGCCTGGGTGGGGGCACTCTTTAGTGGGCCTTCCCATGAGTGTTGAAAAACAATCAGAAAACTATAATCTTATTGACTTGAGGAGTCAGAGTGTGGGCTTTTGTGGGTTCCAGAAATAGCTGGAAAGTGAGATAGAAAATTCCAGAAAGAGAGAGTTACTGAGGAGAAGTACAAAATTTGCATATAAACTCTACCTGCATTCTTGTCTGAGCTTTCCATATGCTCTGAGGAGGCTCCAGTATACTCAGCAGAAGGCAATGGCTGGAAGACTAAAACAGCAAAGTGGAGAATTTAGCTGTTGACTACCACAGGTAGGGCCAGATAGAGATTGAGTTAAGCCAATTTATCTGCATGACATTCTTCAGAGGAAGATAACAGAATCCAGATCTGTATCCAGATTGTCCATAATGTCCAAGATATAATCTCCCTATGAAGAACTGTCTGGACCTTGATAGTTTTACTGGTAATTCTATTAGATGTTAGAAAAAATAAAAAAATAAATAAAGCCAACCTTACACAAATTCTTTTCAAAATAAAGAATAAAGAAAAAAAATAATTTATTTATGAAGCCAGCATAATCTAGAAATTAAAACAAGGAAAAGATATTGAAGAAGAAAATTTTAACTTCTATTGCTGATAAATGTGGTTAAAAAATTTAATAACAAAAAACACTCTTTACAGGGGAGCAGGGGAATAGCAGAAGACCTGGTTTCATCTCCTTATAAGGATACTAATGACAAACATACTGGCAGTCACACGTATGCTATTTGTTTGGAGAAGAGTACTTGACGATAGACTGTTTTAAAGAGGATATAACTGATCTAGGATTTCATCTAGCATACAAAAACAAAACAAAAATACAGCATTGGGGGAAAATCAGTTATCTGTATCAGTTGAATATTCTAAAACAAAATAATTTAATTAATTGTTTCCTAGGTGTTTCCAATTAATACTTAGGTTTAGAAACCACTGTAATTTTAGGAGATTACCTCTATCTATTTTGCCAGTTGGCCCAGAAGGGCAGAAAGAGGATTTGAATTATTCTTAGGCATTGACTACAAAGACTAATCAGAAAGTGATAAGACAGTTGTTTACACTGAAGTCTTTCATTATGCCAGCTGCTAACATTTCTCTACACTATTAGAGCAGAGATCACCACTAACAAGAAATTTCTCTTTCTCCTTAGCTGCTCCAACCACTTATTGCCATCTTCCACTTACCAATGAGCATATAAAATACCTGGCATTTTTACTATTTTATAATGTGTCAGATGTGCCTAACAGTTAAACAAAATTCCTTCTAAGGTATAAAATCAAGTTACAGTTCAAAATATTTAGTCATTACTTTATTAATTATGTCATAAATTCACTTACAATTTTACCCAGTGCTTCCATGACAAATCATTATATTGAAAACAAACATTATTTTTTTTTTGATTATCTCACTTTGAAAAAGGTAAGTTGCAACACAAGGGTTTATCATCATAATAAAGTTAACATTTTTAAACTCTCATTATTTGCCAGTCATTATGGAAAGGTTTTAAATACATTATCTCAGTCTTCAAAACTGTACTATAACTAAACATTTTATTATCATTTTTCTCAACAAGGCAGAAAAAATGTGAAATCTTCAGGTGATTCTGAAATACCCTGATTTCTAAGTTTGTGAATCATTACCTTAGACAAATTACTTCCAATATTCATGTGATTAATGCCTCTCAGGTGAAAATATAGATCCATTTATTTTGAAAACACCACATGTGACTTATATAGACATCAGAGTTATAGGATCATGCACTTAAATTGTATTTCAGAGAAATTAACTTGAAAGTTTATGATGAGTTCTACATTGATCTGATAGACTCAATTACTTTGGGTCTTATATTCGCTCACCTTTTCATCAATTATATAATAATGGGTAACACTTTACTATTGAGTTATCACATGAAACTGAGTTTTTGTGAAAGCAAAATCAGTCCACTTTGGAGTTCATTGTGATAAGTAGTGTTAATTGCCTTGGACAAATCAATCCTATAGCATATTGGTCACTTCATATTCGTGAGCCAATCAAAACAAAAGCAGAATTAACAGTCATGCTGCTAAAGAAGTAGCAGCATGGCTCAGACATGACATGGAAAGAAAGCCCTGGGAAAAATTCTTCCAATGAGCAAGACATTTTAAGATAATCTGCCAAAGTATTAAGCCATGTCTGTTTCATCAGGGGTGAAGTAGATGGAAAGAATTAAGAAACAAAAATCTTATTTGATATCTGAGTTAATTTATAATGTTCTCAGGCCACTCCCAGAATCTAGAGGTACTGAGGACTGATAACTAATGTCTCTGATCCAACTAGCAGCCCCCAGATAATAAAGTTCTTCCACATCCAGGAGTCAAGTGACATGGAAAGGCCAAAAAAGGGGGAGGGAGGCTCTTGATTGAATACCTCTATAAATTGATGTTATTTTTTCACTTCCTTGGGAAGCTTTCAAAATTATGCACTAAAGCCACATTTAAAGGGAAAATATAAGATTGTGTAGATATATAGAGTTCTTTTGTAAGCTGTCAATAATGCTCGAGCACATATGTTGGTGAACTAAGACCAGTGGATAAACAGGTCTACTGCCTGGTTTTGTATAAAAAGTTTTATTGGAACACAATCACATTCATTCTTCTCGTATTGTTTGCAAATATTTTCATGCTACCCAGACAAAGCTGGGTAGTTACAGCAGAGACCATGTGGACTTTTTATTATGTGGTACCTTACAAAAAGGTTTTCTGACCCCTGCATTCAACAGACTATATCAATGTTTAAGGACTGCATAATGTTGGAGAGAAAGCTTCTCCCCAATTCTCATTTTGTTATGCAGTGACCTTTAAAAGACCTCCTGACCCACACATTACTCATTTTCCCCATGGTGAAAGAATAACTTTTCTGGCTGGTAGATGATATTCATTGGCTTATGCCACTGCATTGGATGGAGCTAATCCACTAAGATGCTATAAATCATAGGACTTCAGTCTTTCTCTTTTCTTTAAGAGGCTTTTTAAAATTATTCTAAGCACTAGACTTGTGAATGCATAATCCTGGATAAGTTTATCTGCTCTGCAGACACTCATTTTCCTGATGCACTCTCTCACGAACTTTACTGGGGGCATGGGAAGTATCTGCAAACCTATTTGGTTCTTATTTCCAAGAAAAGTTCTCAACTAACTTTATCAGAAATAAAAGTGATATACTGATCTCTATCTGCGAGAATTCTGTATCACCTATTGTTTTCAGAGTTGTGAATGGATGAAGGGCACAATTTATGATTCTAAGAGCACCAATCTATCAAGTGTCACATGTTGGTGTTAATCAAATTGCTTGCATTCTCATGGGATGACCAACAAGTTAACATATAGTTAAAATACTCAGAAGTATGTAATACTAAAATACATACTATGGAATCAGAAAGAACAAAAGAAGAGAATTTAAAAATTACTTAGAAGGGTATGAGCATTGAATGTGACTAAGATTATACTTCAGAGATAGGGCATATTCTGTGTGTTGTGCAAATAAAGTAGAAAGAAATGTGTCAGGTTTCCAGATAAAGTAAATTGAGAGGAAAATATGCGACTATGAAAGAATGTGGTTCATTTGAGAAGTACATTATTTAGTTTGGTATATCTAGAGTATAGAATGAAACTGAGGAAGGTCAGAATAGACTGGAATGTTAAACATGAGCAAAAGCATAGAAGTCCTAAAAGAATAGCACACAGTCATTGTTTTGTTATGCAGATATATTGAATTCCTTTTTCTCCGGAAAAACTGCTCCTCTTACCCTTTCAACTCTTGTAATTTAGTGTAATTGAAATCGACCTTCGTTACAATCTCAGTGATGTTTGTGACTTTGTGACTTTGACCCCATACTCCTGAGCACAGCACTTGATTCAGAGTATGGTCAGGTGGTTAGATTAGAGCCAATGAGGAAAAACTGAACATTTTTTTTTCTGAGAGTTTGGTGAAAATAGACACTTATTATTCACGGGACTTGATCTTAGAAATTTATAATTATTAGAGCTAATTGTAGCTTTTTTGAAACCACCAAGGAAAGGCTTGTCTGAGAATTGAACTAGCACAACAGAGGCCGAACGGTTAAATTAAAAAAAAAAAAAAAAAACTCTTGATAGAATTTAATCTCTGGGTCAAGTTGTACTTTAAATCAATTCTACTTCTATAGCTTTGTGCACCAATAAATTCTGTTTTTATTTAAGATGGCTTGTGTCAGATTATGTGCAACAGTATGTGGTCAGATTTATTTGGGGCATTTATCATAGCTGTTCAAAAATCAGGAAGGTGAATTAAATAAAAAGATTGCAAATATAAATATGATTTGAGTTATTACTTTATGTCATAGAAAGGTAAGTGTGAGAATAGTAAAATACTGTGTAAGTGCAAGAATTACACATTTTACTCTCCTGGCCAAAATTCCTTAATGGCTGTAGTAGGCAGAAGAATGGTTCTCCAAGATTGTCCATATTCTAATCCGTGAGATATTTTAATATATTATTTTACGTGGCAAAAATAACCTTGTTGATGTGATTACATTATAGAAACAGAGATGAAGATTTATTCTACATTATCCCAGTGCTCCCAATCTAATCACATGGGTCCCTAAATATGAAAAAAAAATTTCTTGTTATAGTCAAAGAGAAAGGTGACTCTGGAAGAAAGGTCAGAAAGATGTGACATTGCTGATTTTGAAGACAGACAATGGAAGCTATAAACCAAGGAATATGAGTCATCTTTTGAATTTGGAAAAGGCCGATAAACATATTCTTTACTAAAGCATCCAGAAAGGAACACAGCCCTGTTAATACCTTGATTGTAGCCGGGTGAGACCCCTCTTAAACTTCTAACCTCCAGAACTGTAGGCAATTCATTTGTGTTGTTTTAAGCCACAGTTTGTGGTAATTTTTTATAGTTTCCATATGAAACTAATACAATGACTCTCTAAAATTTTCAGTATGAAGACTAGTTACTTAGCTACCAAGACTTTCACGACACAGGACCTCTTTCCCCATGGGATTATTTTACCCATCCAAACAAATTATGCTGTTTCAGGAATCTGTCCCTTTGCTAACATCTAGAATGACACTTCCTTTCCATTTGCCTTCACCTAGAATTTCAAAACCTGGCTCAAGAATTATTTTCTCAGAAATATTCCCAGATACCTTGGTATATTTTGAGTTTCTCCACCCATGCACTCTCATTTCCCTTGAGCTTATTATAATACACACCACTTTGGGCAGTAAGCATTATACTTATATATATGAACCTCCCATTAGACATAAGTGTTTTTAAAATTAATATTAATGCAGTGTTTTCATTGGGGCATATGCTCAATCTTCTGTTAATTGGCTAAATGAATGAGAAAAGGATGAATTAGGGCGCTTTGTCAGGGATATGCAAAATGACCCCAAGTTTCTATGATTCACTGGGAAGAATCATAGGATTCATAATATAGTTGTATCATGGCTATGCATATTATAGCAAATGGATATAATGCACGACCATCAAAGGAAAAAGGAATATGATGTATGTTCCAGAGAAAATCAGGTATAATATTCCAAGAGTCCTTTATCAGTAGAATCACAACAGGATGTACTCAAATCCCTTAGCAGTGAGTTCTGACAACAGTTGTAAAATGTTGTCAACCAGGGAAACTCATCTGAGATTAAATGCTCAGGGTTTTTTATTAGAGGCTAATCGTGATCACGACTTGACTGACACAAAACAATATTCTATATACATAAAAGGAATGAAGGTTTTCAGCATAAACATTGTTCATTCAAACAGTGTAGGCACAGTGAGGCACTTTTCACAGTTAATGGTGGAAACCCTCCTGAAATCCAAGGTCCCAGATGCTAGCCAAGGATAGTACTTCAGGCCTGCCATATTGACTCTTTTCTTCATAGAGCTATAAGTATCATCTAGAGACAGAAATTCCATCTGAACTTACTACTCTGGTTATAAATAGTCTTATTTTAGCTGAGAAAGTACTCTGACTGCAGATACTTAATATCTAATATAAATAGTGATATGGATATAGAAACTCATTTATAAATATGGTTAGATAACAAGGAATCACAAAACATTTGAGGAAAAGATAGAAATACAAATGCAACAATAAAAGAAGTAGCTACTGTAGAAATACAGTAAACAGAGTAGAGCATATAAACTAAATATTTTAATAAGTATTAGTTGCATTTCCACACACTAAGAATGAACTATCTGAAAAAGAAGCTAAGAAAATCTCGTTTACAATAACATCAAAAACAATAAAATATTTAGCAACAAATTTAACCAAGGAGGTGAAATATCTGTACTCTGATGAAAGAAATTAAAGAAAGTACAGTACATGGGAAACTATCCTGTGTTCATAGACTGGAAGAATTAATATTGTTAAAATGTTCCCATTACTCAAAGCAGCCTACAATTTCAATGTAATACCTACCAAAATTCTAGTGGCATTTTTCACAGAAATAGAAAAAAAAAAAAAATCCCAAAATTCATGTGGAAACTCAAAAGACCCTAAAGAGCTAAACATCTTGAGCAAGAACAAACCTGGGAAAATCAGTTTCCTGATTTCAGACTATTTTACTAAACTATAGTAATCAAAATAGTAAAATACTAGCATAAAAACTAACATACAGACCAATGGAATAGAATAGAGAGCCCAGAAATGAACTCACATATATACAGTCAATTAATTTTTGATAAATGCACTGAGAATACAAAAGGGAAAATGATAGTATCATCATTAATGGCATTGAAAATCTGGACATCTACATGCAAAAAATAAAATTAAACCCTTATATTACACCACTCAGAAAAATGAACTCAAAATGGATTAAGACTTAAACATAAGAGCTGAAACCATAAAACTCCAGAAGAAAACATAGGTCATAAACTTTTTGACATTGACTTGATAAGAATTTTTGGATATGACACCTAAAGCACAAGCAACAAAAGGAAAAATAAACAAGTGGGACTACATCAAGCTAAAATGTTTTTGCACAGCAAAGGAAACAATCAATAAATTGAAAAGGCAATCCATGGAATTGGAGAAAATATTTGGAAACTATATATCCAATAAGGAGCTAACATTTAAAATATATAAGGGACTCATGCAACTCAATAACAAAAACCAAATAACCTGAATAAAAAATGGGTAAATGACATAAATAGTTTTTTAAAGAAGGAATACAAATGACCATCTGGTGTATCTAAAGATGCTTAACATCACTGATCTTTAGAGAAATGCAAATCAAAGCCTCAATGAGATATCACCTCATACTTCTTAGGACGCTTATTATCAAAAAGTCAAAATATAGTATATGTGTTGGCAAGGATGTAGAAAAAAGATAACCTTTATACAATGACGTTGGGAATGTAAATGTGTGCAGTCATTATGGAACAGTGTGGAGTCTCCTCAAAAAATTAAGACCAGCTTTACAACAAATGCAAAATGAACTTCTCTAGGCAGGGAACACAGAGAAGGAAAAGACCTAAAAAACAAACCCAAAACAATTAAGAAAATGTCAGTAAGAACATACATATTGATAATTACATTAAATGTAAATAGATTAAATGCTCCAAACAAAAGACATATACTGGCTGAATGGATACAAAAACAAGACCCATATATATCTACAAGAGACCCATCTCAGACCTAGGGTCACATACAGACTGAAAGTGAGGGGATGGAAAAAGATATTCCATGCAAATGGAAATCAAAAGAAAGCTGGAGTAGCAATACTCATATCAGATAAAATAAACTTTAAAATAAAGACTGTTACAAGAGATAAGGAAGGACACCACATAATGATCAAGGGATTAATACAAGAAGAAACATAACATTTATAAATATTTATGCACCAAATATAGGAGCACCTCAATACATAAGGCAAATGCTAACAGACATAAAAGGGGAAATTGACAGTAACACAATAATAATTGGGGACTTTAACACCCCACTTACCCCAACTGACAGATCATCTAGACAGAAAATAAATAAGGAAACACAAGCTATATATCACACAACAGACCAGATAAATTTAATTGATATTTAAAAGACATTCCACCCAAAAGCAGAAGAATACACTTTCTTCTCAAGTGGGCACAGAACATTCTCCAGGGTAGATCACATCTTGGGTCAGAAATCAAACCTAGGAAAATTTAAGGAAACTGAAATTATATCAAGCATCCTTTCCGACGAAAACGCTATGAGATTAGAAATCAATTACAGGAAAAAAACCTGTAAAAAACACAAATACGTGGAGGCTAAACAGTGCACTACTAAATAACCAAGAGATTGCTGATGAAATCAAAGAGGAAAATGAAAAAAATACCTAGAAAAAAATGACTACCAAAACGTGACCCGAAACCTATGGGACACAGCAAAAGCAATTCTAAGACAGAAGTTTATAGCAATTCAATCTCACCTCAAAAAACAAGAAAAATCTGAAATAAACAATCTAAACTTACACTTAAAGCAACTAGAAAAAGAAGAACAAAGAAAACCCAAAGTTAATGGAAGGAAAGAAATCATAATGACCAGAGCAGAAATAAATGAAATAAAAATGAAAAAAACAATAGCAAGATAAATAAAACTCAAAGTTGTTTCTTTGAGAAGATAAACAAAATTGATAAACCTTTAGCCAGACTCATCAAGAAAAAAAAAAAAAGACAGGACTCAAATCAATAAACTAAGAAATGAAAAAGGAAAAGTTACAACTGACACCACAGAAATACAATGCAACGTAAGAGACAACTACAAGCAACTCTATGCCAATAAAAAGGAAAATCTGGAAGAAATGGACAAACTTTCAGAAAAGCACAACCTTCCAATACTAAACCAGGAAGAAATAGAAAATATGAACAACGCAATCACAAGCACAGAATTTGAAACTGTGATTAAAAATCCCCCAACAAACAAAAGTGCAGGACCAGATGGCTTCATAGCTGAATTTTAACAAACATTTAGAGAAGAGCAAACATCTATCCTTCTCAAACTCTTCCAAAATATAGCAGAAGGAGGAGCACTCTCAAACTCATTCTACGAGGCCACCAGCACCCTGATACCAAAACCAGACAAAGATATCACACAAAAAAGAAAACTACAGGCCAATATAACTGATGAACATAGATGCAAAAATCCTCGATAGAATACTAGCAAACAGAATCCAACAACACATTCAAAGGATCACACACAATGATCAACTGGGGTTTATCCCAGGAATACAAGGAATCTTCAATATATGCAAATCAATCAATGTGACACACTGTATTAACAAATTGATGGATAAAACAATATGATCATCTCAATAGATGCAGAAAAAGCTTTCAACAAAATTCAACACCCATGTATGATAAAAACTATCCAGAAAGTAGGCATAGAGGGAACTTATCTCAACATAATAAAGGCCCTATATGACAAACCCACAGACAACATTGTTCTCAATGGTGAAAAACTGAAACCATTTCCTCTAAGATCAGGAACAAGACAAGGTTGCCCATTCACATCACTATTATTCGAACATAGTTTTGCAAGTTTTATCACAAGAATCAGAGAAGAAAACAAAATAAAAGGAATCCAAATCGGAAAAGAAGAATTAAAACTGTCACTGTTTGCAGATGATATGATAATCTACATAGAGAATCCTAAAGATGCTACCAGAAAATCTCTTGCATCCTATACAATAATGATGAAAAATCTGAAATAGAAATTAAGGAAACTTCCCCATTTACCATTGCAACAAAAAGAATAAAATCCCTTGGAATAAGCCTACCTAAGGAGACAAAAGACCTGTGTGCAGAAAAATATAAGACACTGTTGAAATAAATTAAAGATGACACAAAGAGATGGAGAGATATGCCATGTTCTTGGATTGGAAGAATCAACATTGTGAAAATGACTACTACCCAAAGCAATCTACAGAGTCAATGCAATCCCTATCAAACTACCAATGGCATTTTTCACAGTACTAGAACAAAAAATCTTAAAATTTGCATGGAGACACAAAAGACCCCAAATAGCCAAAGTAGTCTTGAGTGAAAAAACTGGAGCTGGAGGAATCAGGTTCCTGGACTTCAGATTATACTGCAAAGCTACAGTAATCAAGACAGTATGGTACTGGCACAAAAACAGAAATATAGATCAATGGAACAAGATAGAAAGCCCACATACATATGCTAACCTTATCTTTGATAAAGGAGGCAAGAATATACAATGGAGAAAAGACAGCCTCTTCAATAAGTGATGTTGGGAAAACTGGACAGCTACATGTAAAAGAATAAAATTAGAACACTCCCTAACACCATACACAAAAATAAAATCAAAATGGTTTAAAGACCTAAATGTAAGGCCAGACACTATCAAACTCTTAGAGGAAAACATAGGCAGAGCACTCTATGACCTAAATCACAGCAAGGTCCTTTTTGACTCATCTCCTAGAGAAATGGAAATAAAAACAAAAACAAACCAATGAGACTTAATGAAATAAAAGTTTTTGCACAGCTAAAGAAACCATAAAAGAGGTGAGAAGACAGCCCTCAAAATGGGAGAAAATATTTGTCAATGAAGCAACTGACAAAGGATTCATCTCTAAAATATACAAGCCACACTTGCAGCTCAATAGCAAAAATAACAAACAACCCAACCCAAAAATGGTCAGAAACCCTAAATATACATTTCTTCAAAGAAGATATACTGATTGCCAACAAACACATGAAAGGATGCTCAACATCACTAATCATTAAAGAAATGCAAATCAAAACCACAATGAGGTATCACCTCACACTGGTCAGAATGGCCATCATCAAAAAATCTACAAACAATAAATGCTGGAGTGGGTGTAGAGAAAAAGGAACCCTCTTGCACTGTTGGTGGGAATGTAAGTTGAAACAGTCACTATGGAGAACAGTATGGAGGTTCCTTAACAATTTAAAAATAGAACTACCATATGACACAGCAATCCCCTACTGGGCAAATACCCTGAGAAAACCGTAACTCAAAAAGAGACATGCACCACAATGTTCATTGCAGTAGTATTTACAATAACCAGGACATGGAAACCACCTAAGTGTCCACTGACAGATGAATGGATAAAGAAGATGTGGCACATATATACAATTGAATATTACTCAGCCATAAAAAGAAACAAAATTGTGTTATTTGTAGTGAGGTGGTTGGACCTAGATTCTCTTTCTCAGAAAGAGAAAAAAAATTATCATTTTCTAACACATATATATGGAACCTAAAAATGAAATGGTTCTGATGAACCTAGGGGCAGGACAGTAATAAAGACGCAGATGCAGAGAATGGGCTTGAGGCCACGGGAGGGGAAAGGATAAGCTGGGATGACATAAGAGAGTATCATTGACATATATACACTACCAAATGTAAAATAGATAGCTAGTGGGAAGCAGCTGCATAGCACAGGGAGATCAGGTCAGGGTTTTGTGACCACCTAGAGGGGTGGGATGAGGAAGGTGGGAGAGAGGCACAAGTGGGAGGGGATATAGGGAGACATGTATACATATAGCTGATTCATTTTGTTATACAGCAGAAACTAAGAAAACATTATAAAGCAATTATATTCTAATAAATGTGTTGAAAGAGTAAAAGAAGAAACAATTTGAACAGACCAATCACTAGCAGTAAAACTGAATTGTAATTAAAATAAACAAAAACAAACATACAAAAAAACAACCTCCCAGCAAGCAAAATCTTAGACCAGATGGCTTCTTTGTGGGTTAATTCCACCAAACATACAAAGAGGAATACTGTCCTCCTCAATCTATTCAGAAAAAGTGAAGAAGAGTGAACACTCCCAAATTCATTCTATAAGGTCATTATTACCCTGAGACCCAAAACCAGACAAAGATATTATAGAGGAAGAAAACTATAGGCCAATACCTTTGATAAATATAGTTGCAAAAATACTTAACACAGTATAATCGAACCAAATCCAACAATACATAAAAATGATCATAATACATGATCAAGTGAGATTTATCTAGAGATTCAGGGATGGTTCAATTTTCATAAATCAATTCATGTGATACACCACATTAACAAAAGCAAGGATAAAAATCACATGATCATCTCAAAAGAGTCAAAAAAAAAAAAAACATTTGACAAAGTTCAACATCCATGCTTGATAAAAACTCTCTTTGAAGTTGATATAGAGAGAGCACATCTCAATATGATAAAGGTCGTTTATAACAAACTAACAGCCAACATCATACTCCATGATGAAAAGCTAGAATTTTTTCCTCTAAATTCAGGAACAAGATAAGCATGCCCACTCTCACCGCTATTTAACATTGTATTGGCAGTCCTAACTATAGCAAATAGAAAAGAAAAAGAAATAAAAGTCATCCAGATTGGAAGAGAAGAAACTGTCTTATTTCCAGATGGCATGATATTTTATACAGAAAATGCTAAAATCTCAACCAAAAATCTATTAGAAATGATCAATTAATTCAATAAAGTTGTGGGATACAAGATTAAAATCTCATAATCTGATGCTTTTCTATACTAAAAATGAGTTATCAGAAAAAGAAAGCAAGAAAACAATTCTGTTTAAAATCACATCAAAAAGAATATCTAGAAATAAATTTAACCAAGGAGGTAAAAAAAAAAAATACTCTAAAAACCATAAAAAGTTGATGAAGGAAATTGAAGATGATACAAAGAAATGAAAAGACATCACATGTTCATGGATTGTAAGAATTAATATTGTTAAATAGCTATATGACCCAAATCAACCTACAATTTTAATGCAATCCCTATCAAAACACCCATGACATTTTCCACAGAACTAGAATAAATAATCCTAAAATATATATGGAGCAACAGATGATCAAAACAATCATGAAAAGAAAGAACAAAGCTGGAGGTATCACACTCTCTGACTTAAGGCTATATTAAAAAACTACAGTAATCAAAACAGCATATATTGGCACAAAAACGGATACATAGATCAATGGAACAGAAGTAAAGCCCAGAAATAAACCCATACACTTATGATCAATTTATCTATGACAAAGAAGGTAAGGATGTATAATGGAGAAAAGACAGTCTCTCAGTAAGTGGTGCTGGGAAAACTGGACAGCTACATGTAAAAGAATTAAATTAGAGCATTCCTTCACACCATATACAAAAATAAACTCAAAATGAATTAAAGACTAAATATAGGAAAGGAAAACATAATACTCCTAGAAAAAAATATAGGAAGAACACTCTGACAAAAATTGTAACAATATTTTCTTGGATGTGTGTCTTTAGGCAAAGGAAATAAAAGCAATTAACTAATTAAACTAAATGCTTTTGTACAGCAGAGAAACCATCAACAAAATAAAAAGGTAAACTAATGAATGGGAGAAACTGTTTGCAAATGATATGATCTATAAGGGGTTAATACCCAAAGTATATAAACAGCCCCTACACTCAATATCTAAAAAAGTAACTACCCTATTAAAAACTAGACACAGGACCTGAATAGACATTTCTTCAAAGAAGACATACAGATAGTCAACAGGCACATGAAAAGATGCTCAGCATTGCTAATCATCAGAGAAATGTAAACCAAACCCACAATGAGCTATCACTTCATACCTACAAAAATGGCTATCATCAAAAAGTCTAGGGCTTCCTTGGTGGTGCAGTGGTTAAGAATCCACCTGCCAAGGCAGGGGACATGGGTTGGAGCCCTGGTCCGGGAAGATCCCACATGAAGTGGAGCAACTAATCCTGTGCACCACATCTACTGAGCCTGTGCTCTAGAGCCCATGAGCCAAAGCTACTGAGCCCACGTGCCACAACTACTGAAGTCCTTGCACCTAGAGCCAGTGCTCTGCACCAGTGTTGAAGCCACCACAACGAGAAGCCCACACACTGCTACAAAGAGTAACCCCTGTCCACCGCAATTAAAGAAAGCCCATGAGCAACAAAGACCCAACACAGCCAAAACTAAAATAAACAAATAAATTTTAAAAAAATTGTCTACAAATAACAAATGTTGGTGAGGATGTGGGGAAAAGGGAACATTAGTGCATTGTTGGTGAGAATATTTAGTACAACCATTGTGGAAATCAGTATGGAGGTTCTTCCAAAAACTAAAAAAGAACGACCAGCAATTCCAGTCCTGATATTATCAGAAGAAAATAAAAAGACAAATTTGAGAAGATACATGCACCACAATGCTCATAGCAGAACTTTTTACAAAAGCCAAAATATGAAAGCAAACTAAGTCTCCATAAACAGATGAATGGATAAAGAAGATGTGGCAAATTATCTAACTATCTATCTATCTACCTATAAAATGGAATATTACTCACCATAAACAGAATGAAATTTTGCCATTTGCAAAAACATGCTTAGTAAAATAAGTCAGACAGAGAAAGACAGGTACTGTATGTTATCTCTTATATGTGGAACCTAAAATATAAAAGAAACAAATGAATACAATAAAACAGAAACAGACTCAAAGATATAGAGAACAAACTAGTATATACCAGTGGGTAGAGGGTAAGGGGAGGGGAAACAGGGGTAGGGTATTAAGAGGTACAAACTACTGTATGTAAAATAAATAAGCTACAGCACAGGGACTACAGTCAATATTTTATAATAACTCTAAATGGACTATATTTAAAACAAACAAAAACAAAAATCCAAAAAGCACCTTCATGTATAAATTAATGGATGTGGCTATGTTCTAATAAAAATATATTTACCAAAACAGGGTGCATGCCATGGGCCATACTTTGTCAAGATCTGACCTAAAAGATGAAATAGTTTTTGTACAAATACAAAGAAGTCTCCTAAAGACACTGTTTAAATGGTGAGATTAAATCAACACTAAATTGGATAGGACAAATTTTTCTATCCTGAAGCACTCACTGTACTTATCCTTGATATATAGTAGATTGAAAACTTAAAAATGAAAATGGCAAATAATAATGCAAAAAAGTTATATTTTATATTGTTAAATTTTATATTGTTATAGGTAAAATTCACCCTAAATATATACTACCCATTAGGTGTATGAGGGTATAATTTCAAATTACAGATAGCAAAATGTTATAAATACAAGAAAAAAAATGAATGAATGTATGTTTTTTATTGAAGATTTAACAGATCCCTTTGAACACACTATGAATCACTAAATAGCTATGAGACTAAATATTAGCAGATGTGGAAGACTTGATAATATAAGTAAAAGTCTTGACTCAACAAATATTTGTAACTTAGTAGTTACTTTACAGAAGATATACCGTGGATTTTATGACTCCATCATTATATAAAAGAAATAGTGCAATATTATAATCTGCACTATGTTGGTAAAATCCAATACCAACAGAAAGATTATATAATTTTTGTTCATCAAATATTTTATGAAAAATAAGGAAAACTCTCTGGACTTCACAACCATTAAAATGTACATCCAAAGATAAGATGAGATATGTGCATGGGTTTATCTCTGGGCTTTCGATCCTCTTCCATTGATCTATATTTCTGTTTTTGGACCAGTACCATACTGTCTTGGTTACTGTAGCTTTGTAGTATAGTCCGAAGACAGGGAGCCTGATTCCTCCAACTCCGTTTTTTGTTTTCAAGATTGCTTTGGCAATTCGGGGTCTTTTGTGTTTCCATACAAATTGTGAAATTTTTTGCTTTGGTTCTGTGAAAAATGCCATCAGTAGTTTGATACAGATTGCATTGAATCTGTAGATTGTTTTGGGTACTATAGTCATTTTCACAAGGTTGATTCTTCCAATCCAAGAATGTGGTATATCCGTCCATCTATTTGTATCATCTTTAATTTCTTTCTTCAGTGTGTTATAATTTTCTGCATACGTGTCTTTTGTCTCCTTAGGTAGGTTTATTCCTAGGTATTTTATTCTTTTTGTTGCAATGGTAAATGGGGATATTTCCTTAAGTTCTCTTTCAGATTTTTCATCATTATTGTATAATGCAAGATATCTCTGTGCATTAATTTTATATACTGCTACTTTACCAAATTCATTGATTAGCTCTAGTAGTTTCTGGTAGCATTTGTAGGATTCTCTATATATAGTATCATGTCATCTGCAAACAGTGACAGTCTTAATTCTTCTTTTCCAATTTGGCTTCCTTTTATTTCATTTTCTTCTCTAATTGCTCTGGCTAAAAATTCCAAAACTATGTTGAATAATGGTGAGAGTGGGCAAACTTATTTTGTTCCTGACCTTAGAGGAAATGGTTTCAGTTTTTCACCTTTGAAAACGATGTTGGCTGTGTCTTTGTCTTATATGGTCTTTATTATGTTGAAGTAAGTTCACTCTATGTCTACTTTCTGGATGGTTTTTATCATAAATCGGTGTTAGATTTTGTCAAAACCTTTTTCTGCATCTATTGAGATGATCATATGGTTTTTGCCCTTCAATTTGTTAATATGGTTTATCACATTGATTGAGTTGCATATATTGAAGAATCCCTGCATTCCTGAGATAAACCCTACTTGATCATGGTGTATGATACTTTTAATGTGCTGTTGGATTCTGTTTCCTGGTATGTTGTTGAGGATTTTTGCATCTATGTTCATCAGGGATATTGGCCTGTAGATTTCTTTTTTGTGTGATATCTTTGTCTGGTTTTGTTATCAGGGTGATGGTGGCCTCATAGAATGAGTTTGGGAGTGTTCCTCCCTCTGCTATATTTTGGAAGAGTTTGGGAAGGATAGGTGTTAACTCTTCTTTAAATGATTGATAGAATTCGCCTGTGAAGCCATCTGGTCCTAGGCTTTTGTTTGTTGGAAGATTTTTAATCACAGTTTCAATTTCTGTGCTTGCGATTGGTCTGTTTATATTTTCTATTTCTTCCTGGTTCAGTCTCAGAAGGTTGTGCTTTTCTAAGAATGTGTCCATTTCTTCCAGGTTGTCTAATTTTTTGGCATATAGTTGCTTGTAGTAATATCTCATGATCCTTTGTATTTCTGCAGTGTCAGTTGTTACTTCTCCTTTTTCATTTCTAATTCTATTGATTTGAGTCTTCTCCCTTTTTTTCTTGATGAGTCTTGCTAATGGTTTATCAAGTTTGTTTATGTTCTCAAGGAACTAGCTTTTAGTTTTACTGATCTTTGTTATCATTTTCTTCATTTTTTTCTCATTTATTTCAGCTGTGATCTTTATGATTTCTTTCTTTCTGCTGACTTTGGGTTTTTTTTGTTCTTCTTTCTCTAATTGCTTTAGGTGTAAGGTTAGGTTGTTTACTTGAGATGTTTCTTGTTTCTTAAAGTAGGATTGCATTGCTATAAATTTCCCTCTTAGAACCACTTTTGCTGCATCCCATAGGTTTTAGGTCATGAGGCAAGAATATATAATGGAGAAAAGACAGCCTCTTAAATAAGTGGTGTTGGGAAAACTGGACAGCTACATGTTAAATAATGATATGGGGTTTTTTGTTTTGTTTTGTTTTGTTTTAAGAATGATATGTTAAAGAATGAAATGAGAACACTCCCTAATAGCATACACAAAAATAAACTCAAAATGGATTAAAGGCCTAAATGTAAGGCCAGACACTATAAAACTCTTAGAGGAAAACTCAGGCAGAACACTCTATATGATATAAATCACAGCAAGATCCTTTTTGACCCACCTCCTAGAGAAATGGAAATAAAAACAAAAGTAAACAAATGGGACCTAATGAAAATTAAATGCTTTTGCACAGCAAAGTAAACCAGAAAAAAGATGAAAAGGCAACCCTCAGAATGGGAGAAAACATTTGCACATGAAGCACCTGACAAAAGATTAATCTCCAAAATATACAAGCAACTCATGCAGCTCAATATCAAAAAAACAAACAAACAACCTAATCCAAAAATGGTCAGAAAACCTAAACAGACATTTTTCCAAAGAAGATACACAGATTTCCAACAAACACATGAAAGGATACTCAACATCACTAATTATTAGAGAAATGCAAATGAAAACTGCAATGAGGTATCACCTCACACTGCTCAGAATGGCTATCATCAAAAAATCTACAAACAATAACTGCTGGAGAGGGTGTGGAGAAAAGGGAGCCCTCTTGCACTGTTGGTGAGAATTGATACTGTCACTGTGGAGAACAGTATGGACGTTCCTTCAAAAATTGAAAAATAGAACTACCATATGACCCAGCAGTCGCACTACTGGGCGTATACCCTGAGAAAACCATAATTCAAAAAGATTCATGTACCACAATGTTCATTGCAGCACAATTTACAATAGCCAGGATATGGAACCAACCTAAGTGTCCATCAATAGATGAATAGATAAAGAAGGTGTGGCACATATATACAGTGGAATATTACTCAGCCATAAAAATAAATTGAGTTATTTGTAGTGAGGTGGATAGATCTAGAGTCTGTCATACAGAGTGAAGTAAGTCAGAAAGAAAAACAAATGGCATATTCTAACACATATATATGGAATCTAAAAAAAATTTTGTTCTAATGAACCTAGGGGCAGGACAGGAATAAAGACGCAGACGTAGAGATGGACTTGAGGACGGGTGGGTGGAAGGGTGAACTTGGACGAAGTGAAGTGTAGCATTGACTTATATACACTACCAAATGTAAAATAACCAGTGGGAAGCTGCTGCACAGCACAGGGCGATCAGGTCAGTGCTTTGTGACCACCTGGAAGGTGGAATAGGGAGGGTGGGAGGGAGATGCAAGGGGGAGGAGATATGGGAATATATGTATTCATATAACTGATTCACTTTGTTATATAGCAGAAACTAACACACCATTGTCAAGCAATTATACTCTAATAAAGATGTTAAAATAATAAAATAAAATGTCCACCCAGAAGTACATTAAGAAATAATCATATTTCAATAATTTAAAAGCAAATTCTTAAAAGTCCCCAAAGAATATATATATATATTTTCTATTTATTAGGCCAAAAAGAAAATCTCAACAAAATCCACATGCAAAAAGAAAATTACATTAGACTCTTTTTCTCACAACAAATCATTATAACTAAGAATAAATATAAAAAGATAGTCTTTTAACCCTTCCTCTAACTCAATCTAACTTGAAAATATCCCAAAACCCATGGGAAAAAAAGTATCAGAGTTGAAATTACAAACTATCAGTAAAAAACTGAGTACTACAAATCTTCAAGTAAACACCGTAAACAGACCAGAAAAATTTCCAGCTGGAATCAATGAGTTCATTAAAAAGAAGAAATAATTTGATGTATGAAATAATTGAATAAAACAAGAAAATAAGCCTAAAGGAAGTGAAACAAAGGATATCATAATTATAAAATAAGAAATTAATAAAACAAAAAAATTAGGTGCAACTTTTAAATTATTATTATTAAATAAAAATTGGTTCCTGTAAAATATCAGTTTAGACCATATTGTCAATCCATTCAAGAAAAAAATTTAGAAAGGATCAAGTAAGTTGCTGCAGGAATTGAAAGGTGGAAAAAATTTTGATATAAAAAAGTGTTTTTTATAACATTACACATCAATATATAGAGAGGGCAAGGAAGAAAATGCTTGAGTTTGATAATTAATGCATGAGTTTTGTCTGTGATTTGAAACCCTCAAACTGAAAGCGTTGTTGTGCTCATGGCACTCTCAGTGTTTAACTGCCGGCACCTCACTTTTTCTTCCCGTTCAGGATGATGGACACTAGGGCAAAATTCCAATACCAAGCAATCATATTTATTTTTCTAGGAAATTGATTCTTAAGCTGATAGATACAAAGAAGCACTGAGTTGCTTTCAGAGACCTTACAGAAAATCTCCAGGAGGTCCTGCAGCTAAGGTCTCTAGGCTCTATCTAAAAGTATGTTTGTTCACTTCTTCTTTTAAGTTTTTATTTACTCCAATAACCTTCCAATAAAATCCTTTTTTTTTTCCTTTTTCACTCAAGTGAGCCAAAGTAAGTTGTTTTGCTAGCAAACAAACAAAAAAATAAATAAACTGCCAGAGACCTGTGAGAGATGAGAAATATCAGATTTCAGTGTCAGACTGCTGCTTCTGAGATTTCTAAGCAATTCCAAATAATAGAATAACTATTTCAACTTTCAAAATTTACCTCAAGTAAAGAATAAAATGTAAGGCTTTCCTGTGCTTCTTCTGAAGGAATTATTTACACATGAGTTTTCAGAGAAGTCGTTTCATAAAATAAAACTTCAACTAAATGCACCCACTAAATTCAAAAATATTTTACTTCTCCAATGAATGTTACAACACTATCATGAACACGGTGGAAAATTTAATGTCGGAGGATGTATAGAAACTTTCTCCACCCAATTGCTTTTCTATTCTAAACTATTCTGAAATTACTATTGCAGTTTCTCTATACTGAAAAAAACTAAATAATTTGATTCATTATTCAATTATTTTTTTCTTTGAACTTTAACCAGAAGTACAGTTCAATATGGCAATCAGAATGAAGTGAAGCATCCAGAAGGAAGAAAAAAGGTCACATTCAAAAATGATTTTCCTAATTTACATGATTTTTTTAAATGGGACATTTTACAAGTGCAATTTGAATGTCCTAGTCAAAGAAGATGTATTTTGAGGCTTATTTCATTGTTATAGGTATGCAGGCTTGCACATGTGCATATTTTCCTGCACACAAACACACACACACATACACACACACTCACACACAAGTAGACTGCATTTAATATGATAGCTTAGAAAGCCAGCTATAGTTTTTTTTTTTTTTCAGTAGGCTGGGTTAGGTAATGTAAATCTTATCAAAAGTGAACCCATGCCATGTGGCATTTGAAGGTTATAAATATCTTAATATAGTATACAGGAATGGCTAAAGAGTCTACAGAGATAAGAATATTTGATTTATTTTGTCATGTGTGGTCTTTCCACACAGCCCAATCTGTGTTCTCTCCAGGCTCTCTTTCTATATACAGAAATATATACATATATATATTTCTGTATATATATATATATATATATATATATATATATATATATATAAATTGATGATGGGAGCATAATAACTTTGAAACTTGCTTTGTGTGAAAAATTAATTAACAGAAACCTCAATTAAATAGATTTAGGAGATCTGTGGGTGGGGAGGGTTTCTCACACCCGTTGAAGATTACAGAGGCCAACAGGAACAGAAAAGATTCCTCTTCTTTCCTGGCAAGGATTCAGCCAACCAAAAACCATAGACACATTGTTTATGATAGCCCTCTCAACTTCCTTTTGCCCTCTATAAAGCTGTTCTCCTTCTTTTGCTGCGTGAGGGATTTGCATGTGGCTCACCATGGTTGCAGACCCCAAACTGCAAAGTTTTGCTTATCCCAAATAAACCTATATTTTCCAAACAAATATCTCTGGCGGTCTATTTGTTTTATGGTAACATTTTGGTGGCCCATATGGGAACCAGGAAAGACACTCAAGGTTCTGGACTGGTGAGCAAACAGGTATAATACCCACAATTGAGCCCATTATGCTGACTCCTTTTCTTGCAAACCCTGGAGTTTGAAGGTACATCTTCCTCCTGGATCTGAGCTCATGCACTCCTTGCATTTCAAGCTCTCCAGACTTTATTTGGGAACTATTTTCAGGTTTTGTTCTTTCTGGTTAAAATCTCATTTTTATGTGAGTATTCATTTGGCACTTTGGTCTGATTTTGGGATCAGACTGTTTCAACTGAAGCTGACTGAGAGGTCTTCAGCCCATTCTTTTGGGAACATAAGCTTCTCTGAACCTGTGACAGTTTTTCAGCCTTCAAGCCATTTTTTTTTTTGGGGGGGGGGACAGGGGCTGTTCTACAGAAACTGGCTGAAAAGCCTTTGGCCTTGCTTCTCTAAGACCAAGTTGCTTCCTTAAAACTGTCTGTGTTTGAGTTGCAAGCTTTTTGAATTGAGCTGTTTAAGCTGTTTGAAAATTATTCCTTTACTCTAGAGAAAAATCTCAGAAATGAGATAAAAGTTATCCAAAGATTTGGAGGGTGCCCCCCTCAAAGGACTCCAGTCAATTTTATGTTTAAAAACTAGTATCCTTCCTTGTGAGCATTTCTAGTTAAGAGGACAGAACTGACCAAAGGCAATTTAGAATATCAGTGACCATTAAGAAAAACTTTTGAAATCCTCAAACTTAATTTTTTAAAAACTGAATTGGATTACAATAACTCAAACATTCCCAGAACTGAATGAGATGCCTATTTCAATTGTTATTTTGAGGCTTCTCCAAGTTATCAGGAGTCTAAATTTGCCTCTCTGCAAAATAAGATTTTAAGATTACCTGAGGAAAACAAACTATTAAAGAAAGATAAAATGGCTCCTAAAGCCTCATGCTATTCTTCCTTGGCTTCTTTGTCTCAGGATCTGCCTCCAACATCATCTTGTGTCTCTCCCTTGGCTCCTTGTGGTCAGACTCTGCCTCCAGGACCACCTTCCTCCTCCCTTTCTTTACTATTTACACCTCTTCAATACCCTCAATTCCTCTATACTAATTCTCTCAAGGGACTTCCCACTTCTTTTTCTTCTAAATTTTTCACAACTTGACCCTTTAAAATTAAGCCTTCTGAGGATCCAGATGCTAAAGTGATAATTTATTATATTCCTGGACTAATGTTGAACTGCAAGTCATAGTCAAAGATTTTCTCAAACTAACCAAAGATCCTCACATATTTGCTAAGGAATTTAATATAGTCATCAAAATATATCAGCCTGGTGTCTCTGACTTATATCAGCTAGTCCAAATGCACAGCCCCACTACTATAAAGCAGTCCCTGCCTCGGAATACTAAAAGAATTCAAATAGTGGGGATCTCTAATTAATCTCAAAAAGCTTCTGTCTCTGAACCTGCTCCCTTTTGCTTAGGTCCTTTAAGAGATACAAACCCAATTATCCTTAATTCCTCCACCCCTATCCATTTATTAGCTTGAGACTTCTTAGAGAAGTGTCATGCTGGAATTGCTTTTTCCATAAGGGGGAAATAACTCTAGAATTTGACAGTAGTCATCAAAGTAACCAACAAGATGAATTAAATGACCCTTTGATATCTTTTACTTGTTTTATCTCTGAGGGTACTAAGAGTCGATTCTGGAAACACTGATAAGTTGTCCCTAGTGAATCAGCTTTCACCTTTCTTATGGGAGAATCTCCAACTGACATTGGCAAAATTCACAGCACATCTCCCATCAACATTCAGATAGATCCCTCAGAACTTCTTCCCATAATTAATCAATACCCTATAGGTAAAGAAGCCCTTCAAGGCATAAAGCTCATAAAAAGATTATAAAGGCTCAAGGTCTCATTATCCCTTGTGCTAGTCTCTGTTAATACTTTTATTTTACTGGTGAGGAAATCTAAAGGTAGAGGGTAGAAGTTTGTCCAGCACATCTGAGCAATAAACATTGTTGTTATCCCTTGACATCTTGTTGTTCCTAACCCTCACATGCTACTAACATCAACCCCCACCAGAAGTAAATTCGTTGCTGTAATTGATTTATGCAGTGTATTATGTAGATTTCCCATAGATAAAGCTAGCCAATACTCACTCTTTTGCTTTCACTTGGAGAGAAAAACATTTCACCTGGAGAGTAATGTCTCAGAATTTTACTGAGCCCTTCCATGCAAATCCTGAAAGCTGATCTGCATGATATAAAGTTTGCTAAAGGTTCTACCTTGTTGTAATATGCCGATGGTTTACTTCTTTGCTCTCCTTCTCAATTCTCCACATAAGAAGACAGCATCAACTTGCTAAAACTTGTAGCTTTAAAGGGACATGAGGTCACCAAAGGAAAATTGCAGTTTGCCCAAACCCAAGTTCAATATTTAAGGCATCCAATAACAGAACAAGGTCTACAACTAAATTCAGATAAACTTCACAGTATCTTAAGTTTCCCAGAGCCAAAACTAAGTGCCAATTGCAGGTTTTTCTCAGGGTAGTTGGTTATTGTCAAAATTGAATTCCAACTTTCTCTCTTACGCCTAAATCTCTGTATGTTTTACTAAACAACAACAACCTCCATGCAATTTTATAGGAAGAACCATATGACATGGTTTTTAAGGACTTAGAAGAGACCTTGATGAACTTACTTGCTCTTGGATATCCCAGTTTTCAAATTCCCTTTTTCTCTTTTTGTATATGAAAAAGAAGGGAAGCCCTCTGGGTTCCTACCCAAAAACATGGGGACCTCAGTTGACCAAAACGGTATTACAGCCAGCAACTGGACCCGGTGGCATGGGGAAACACCCACTGCCTTAAAGCCGTTACAGCCACTGCTCTTTTGGTTAAGACCACTCATAAAATTATTATGGGATAAACTTTAACCATTTTTGTAGAAGTCTTCTTGACTTCTCAACACACTCAACATTTTTATCATCAGCATCACCTCCTATGAAGTCTTTTTGTTAACGGCTCCTCCCATAATTCTTTTATACTGTAATAAACTTAACTCATCTATTTTCCCTGCCATTACCAATGAAGTTCCTCAAGATTGCTTAATGCTGGCAGACTACTCCTCGTGATGATTTGCAAGAGACACTTCTATGTAATTGTAGACATCTCATGGTTCACTGATAGTTATTTAAAAGGTGACAATGGCAAATATTGTGATTGGTATGCTATTACAACTCCTTTTGATGTTGTTGAGGCAGCCTCTTTAACTATGGATATTTCAGCCCAACAGGATGAAATATATTATTTTACAAGGGCTTGCACTTTAACCAAGGACAAAAGTGTCAATATTTATACTGATAGTAAATATACCTTTGGAGTAGCTCATAATTTTGAAATGTTGTGGTAACAAAGTGTATTCCTTACTTCCAGTGTAAATAAAATTAAAAATGTCCTCTATAGTCAGGAGTCATTGGATGCAATCCTTTTACTTGTTGCTCAAACTATTGTTAAGATGTTGGGGTATTTCAAACTCAACTCTCTGGAATCTCAGGGAAATCACATTGTTGACATTTCCTCAGTAAATTCTTCCCTTAAAGGGACCAATAGCAGACAAATTTGTCATGGTCCAAGGGGATATTTCCCCAAATGATAATTTAGAATCACTGGCTAGAGAAGTCCAACAATTGGCCTCGGAAAAGGAAAAACAAGATAGGAAATTCAACAATTATTGTTTCAATAAAAAGAGAAAGCTCTGGTTTGGATAAAATAACAACCCAATTCTACCAGAGGCTCTAAAATTCTCACTCCCCATCACTGTACATGTCTACTGACAGAATGATACTGACCATTGGTTTACTGGCAAAAAGGTAGCATTCATAAAACAATATTTGTGGAGAAACATTAACCAAGCCACAGAAAGTACCTACCTCACTTGTTCCACTTATCTGAAGTGTAACCCACAGAAGCCAGTTTGTACTGCTCCCTGACATATTAAACTGTCTAATGAACAATTCAAGGTCTGGCAAATATATTTCATACAACTCCTCCCTCTAATGGATGTAAATATGTTTTAGTCATGGGGTGTGTTTTCACACTGGACTGAAGACTTCCCCTGGAGACTGTCTACTGCCTCTTCTGTGGCTAAAGTCTTTTTGGCAAAGATTATCCATACCTGGGGAAATTCTCTCAAACTTCATAGTGATAAAGAAACCCATTCTACTGACCAAATGCTTCAACAAGTCTATGCTGTTTGGCCAATTTTAATTTCACTGTTTTTACCACCCTCAATCTTCTGGTTTAGTTGAACACACTAATGGTATTATGAACATTCAACTGGCAATATTTGTAGGTGCCTTCCAAATACCTTGGCCAAAAACGTTGCTTTTGGTCCTTCTAGATCTCAGATGTACCCCTTTTGGAACTCACATATTCTCACCCTTTGAGACAGTCACAGGATACTCAATGTACTTGGCTCCTGCCGTTTTTGACCCATGCCTAATAAAAGGAAAGCTATTCCATTATTTCAAAGACCTAATGGCTTCTATTAAAATAACCATGTTTTTGCAGAGCAATATTTTAACAGTGCGCTCTCAGGAAATGAAAAACTTAAGCATCACACCTGGCAACTTGAAGATTTCATCTATTGGAATAGACATATCCAGAAGAACTCTTCGCCCTCACTGAAGAGGCCCCTATTAATCAGGTACAGCTAACCAACCATTATACTGTCAGACTCCAAGGAACAGACTCTTGGATTCATAAGACACATCTAAAGAAAGTACCAAACTCTGACCAGACATGTGTGTCATTTGGTGACCTGAAAGTAAAGATTTCCTGTAATTGAATCAGACAACATCTGTTAAGACAGCTTTCCTAAGATATCTGGACTAGGTGTGTTGGAAGTTTGCCACCAAACATTTGATGATTACATAACACTTCAGATAATCTCCAATGTCTATGATCTTGGTAATATACAGATGCTAGATAAAAAATGTCTGAGAGTTCTCCTTTCTATCCCTCCTTGTTACTCAAATGTGACCTCAATAGGTTTCTAATTTTTGCACTTCCCTTCAGATGTGAGATACCACACCCAGGGAAGGTTTTTACCTGATATTAAGGGACAAACAGTCACTGAAACTGGAAAACCTGACTCTTGCTCAGCAATGCTTTCAGAGAAAGCTCTTGATCAAAAAGGTAAAATATGAAAAACAAAACTAATAAACAGAAACCTCAATTAAAGAGTTGGGAGACCAGAACAGGGAGCTCTCACGCCCTGCAATGACAGCAGAGCTCAATAAGAACATAAAAGACTCCTATACTTTCCTGGAAGACAGTGAAAACCATGGACATTTTGTTTACTGTAGCCCTTCCCCCTAACTTCCTCTTCCTTCTATTGAAGTATTCTCCTTTCCTTGCTGTGCAGAGACTTGCATATAGCTTGTTATGGTTGCAGACCCCAAATTTCAATTCCCTGCTCATTCCAAATAAACCTCCATGTTTACCAGAGAAATATCTGGCAGTCTATTTGTTTTAGGTGAGCATTTCAGGTCAGTCTTTTCTCTATACTAGAAATGATGATGAAAAAACATATAATGCAAGGGAGGTGGTTTCTGATCTCAATTGTAATTGGAGGAGCCCTTAGCTACATGATTTCAGAAGTGAAGTGTGTGCGGTCACTGTGTTAGTCCTCAGCACAGTAATCAGGGGTCAAGGAATGGTATGGCATTCAGAATTCTCTGATAGTCAACAGATTCCTACGAATTAAAATGGAAACAACTGAACTAATTGGCTTGTAAAACCAAAACAATTCAGAATTGACAAAGTCTCTTTTTTCATTTAATTCACAGTCAAAAAAAGTCAAAACCTCTATAAAAGTCACATAATTGACTTCATTTATCAGTCCTATAGTCCACCTACTGTCTACTTTGATTATAAGGGACACAGGATCCTTTTCAGGGAAGCCATATCTATGAAATGACATGTGCCTATTATTATTTCTCACATTTCCCACAGTATGCTAAAAATATATAAATATTTTGAGAGAATTAGCTTAATTCCAAGGTAACTGTAATTACTAGGAACCTGAAATATTATTGTGAGGTGCCAATTAGAGTTCGAATTTGTGAGAGGAGGACCCTTTGATCCTTTGACAGTAATCTTTGATCGCTTTTCCAGTTCCTGAAAATATGACACAAATAGATATTCCAACATTGGCTCCTTAGCCCATAAGTGATATTATAGTGTGAAGAAACAACTGAAATTCAATGGACACACAGCCAAGTCATCATTATCATTATTGTCATCATTGTCATCATCATTCTTTAGGAAATGCTAAAGATTATTTTAATCATCGAAAGTTTGAAAGTCACAGGTGTAAAAACAATCTTCATTATTACTATCCAGTTCCCCAGATTGGGTAGTAACAAATTTGTACATTCCTAGACAATAATATAAGATGGTGACTAAAATATGACTTCTGTTACAAATATAACTAATTATCTGGTGTGGTAGACAATATAATGCTCCTTTAAGATATTCCCTGTGAATTTCCAGAATCTATGAGTATATTATATTACAAGGTTGGCAGAACTTTGCAGATATAATTAAGTTTAACAACCTGGTTTGGATTTTCCCTATAACATTATGGAGGTTTCCTGGATTATCCAGTTCGGCCCAATCAGACCACCTGAATCCTTAAAAGTGGAGAATTTTCCCAACTTTGGTAAGAAAAGAGCTGAAAAAGTGGAAGCAAGGTCAGAGAGACACTATGCTGCTGGATTTGTAAGCATGGAAGAAAACCCTGAGCTGAAGAATGTAAGTGGTCTCTAGGAGGTGAAAAAGGTAAGAAAGTGGATTCTCCTCTCAGACCTTCAGAAAGAAACATAACCATGCTGACACATTGATTTTTGCCCATGAGACTCATTTTGTAGGTTGACAAATGTAACTGGAGTATTATAAATTTATGTTGTTTTAAGTCATATATATATATATATATATATATTTGTAATTTGTTACAGCAAAAAGTAGAAAATTATATTTGCTTAAATTAATATAGCATCTGATATTTGGAGTGTTATGACTGATGAGGATAACACATTACATATGGGGGAAAAATCCCCACAAAGCTATTAGAACCCATTTACTTTTCTTGCAGAAAAGGAAAAGCAGGTTTTACTCTATTGCCTCAATAATACATCAATTCTTATACTTTATGCCACAATGTGGTTCAGCATCCAAAACTCCTCACCATCTCAAAGAACATCATCCTGGTCCACCACCCTGACGCTATCATGCTCATAGGACCTAGAGAGAAATAAGGAGCAAGCAACTGATAATTTTTTCACTACCTGTGTGTTAGAAGATAAGACATCTTATTTAAAAAGTTCTGGTATTTCAGTAAAGTTATTGGTGGAACAGTGACAATGTGACATAGAGTATATATGTTATACACATTGCTGCTTATTAATCCTCCCTACTTCTAAGGAAGAGGGTCAATGTTGAAGACTTTGGAAGCAGGCTATAAGATATTTCCTTATGGAAACCATTTTCTTAATAATTCAAATATCCAGCTTTTAAATACAGTCCAAAATAAGAGAAAGATTTGTACCATTCCATATTTCTGAGTGAAAGTATATGGAATTGTGGCCTTATGATCTGGTAGATCCTACAAAGTGAAAACAGTGGCATATTATAGAGTTAGAAAGTATCAAATAGGAGAATTATAAAAGAGAAACCAATGACTTTTTACCAAGATCATGTATAATTCAGCAAGAATATCTTCTACTATTGAAAATATCTCTGGAATTGCTTTGAGATTTTAGTAGACACTAAATATCTAAAAAAATTAGACTTAGATAATAATCTGAATTAATAATAATTACATTAATAATAAATGATTTAAATTTTATTTAGACATTAAATAATCATTCAGAAATCATGTGACCATATTACGTATGGGTCCCATCACAAAATAATGCTAATTAATCTAATCAACATTGTCATAATGTCAGGTAAGTCCTATAACACTGGATCAAAAGTTATTAAAAGGATAAGCCTTGTACAAGGCTTGAAGACAGTAATAAGTTTCATGCATACAAATGTACTATCTGATATGTATACTCCCACAAAATTGTTGTTTCATGATAAACTTACATTGATGGCTTAAATCCACAATGAAGGATAAAATTGATAGGTCTTTTTTATTATGGCTGTATGAGCACACTGAACACTTATTCTAGATTTGATTTGCTTGCCTTCACAGGCATGATCTCACAGATTGATTGGATGTCACTCTAGGATGTGGTATCTGTCCTGTATTTGGTACTTTCTCTCCCATGGTAAGTGCATGGGTTGGCAGTTAGCACCCTTAGTGTCAGACAATAGAACACTGCAGCTATTTTAAGGATGAAAAGATTATTGCAGGTTTCAAAGTTTAGAAATAGTAAAATTAAAACTACCAAGTCAATAATTAGTATTTTGCATATAAAAATAGTTCAAGAAGTGGGACCTTCCCAATTCAAAGACTGATATGAAGCTTAGGGACATGAACTTAAGATAACTTATAAAGTGAAAATGAGGAAATGATTAACTTTTACAATGGTCAATTATTACAATGGCAATTGAATTGGTGATTTTTAAAAAAATCTGCAGTGAGTACCATTTTTAGAAAGATGACTTAAAGTTTTCTTTATGATTTTTAGAGGCATTTACAAGAAATTACCTGTTAAGTTTTAGTTATGTTCATGAATTAGGTCAGACTTAGTTCTGCTTACATGATTTACATAGTTTTGTCTGTTCAAGACATTCTCCAGTCCAGTCTCCATTTTGTATTTAATTTTAACACAGGTTAACTAACAGGCAGTTTACAAAGTCATTTAAGAGCTGTAGAAGCCATATCCTTCCAGGAACAACTACTAGAAACAATGCATAGTCAACTACCATTGTTACCACCGGACCCACATAGCCCTGCTATCACCCTCAGCAACAAAATTGATTTTATGTCTCCTGAATGTTCTTCATGTAATTAACTTCCAGATGATGGTATTCTAGAGGTGAGATAGGCTTTGAAATGTAATTTTATTATTATTTTTATTATATGTTTGAAGAGCAGAATTTACACTGTTGTGAGCTATCAAAATATAGGAAGCTGGTGCTCAGACTTAGTTTCCTAAATATCATTCTCCAATGAAAGGATCCAGGGTTTCTTGAAGAAATAGCTGATTCTAGGGCTAGAGTAAGGAAAATACAAGAGAGTCTAGAACATCTTGCAGTGCAAAACTTAAGGAAGTACAGAGCCAAAAGGAGGAAGTGGAAGAAACCGGGCACACAGAGATTACCTGAAAGAACTCTCAATACCGAGGGCTGGAAATATTTGAACAACAGTTTAAATAATGTAGTATTGAATTATAACTCAAAAGATGTAATAAATATACATGAATCTAGCATGATACTGATTGAATAAATAAATGGATAAAAGGGAAAAATCTTTCTTAGAGAAAAATTACAAATATTATAAACAATTACTTTGTTCTTTCAAGGAGTGGAGCTTAATTCTCCTCCTCCTGGGTATAGGTTGAATTTAATGACTTCTTTCCAAATGATAGGGTATAGAAAAATAAAAATAATAAAGTGAAGAAAGCTGGCAAACACTACCTTAATCAAGTGATCGAGGTTAACATCACTAGTAATGAGTCATATTGACATCTTGAGGTTTCATGAGAAAAGCATCAGATAAACCCAATTCAGAAACATTTTACAAAATACCTGACCAGTATTCTTAAAAACTCTCAAGGTCATAAGAAACAAGTAAAGACTGAAAAATTGTTAAGTGCAAGATGGTATCCTGGATTGGATTATGGAACAGTAAAAAGATAAGTAGAAATCTGGTGAAATCATGGTAAAGTATATAGCTTAGTTGGCAGTAATGTGATAATGTCTTAGTTTTGGAAGATGGTTATGATTATATAATATGCAACATTAGGGGAATCTGTTTGCAGGAAATCTCTACATCGTTCAACTTTTCTGTAAAACAAAAAGCCTGTCAAAACAAATGATTTATTTGACAACGTAGAGAAAGCCTTCCAAAGACTTTGTGCTGCCAGCATAGATCTTTAATATGAAAGGTACAAAAGATAAGGAATACAGTTTGAAAGGAAAAGAAAAGTTCCCAGACACCCAAAAAAGCATATCAATGGTGAGACATATTAATGTTCAGCACTAGAAACAATCTACAAAATTTTGCTGTTGGGGTCTACACCTACCTTTAATCCAAATCAAACCTCTAGTTTTAGATTATATGAGGTGGAGTCTACAGTATGTCCTGTTGTATATTTCTATGATATCAGATTTCATTATTATCACATGTAGTCTAATAACCAAAACATTTGCCATTAAATAAGCTATATATATTCATCAGTCAGAGACTAACAAGAACATACAGTCAACAGAGCTGGGTTTAGTACATGCTACAGCAAAAAGATCTCACAATATGGGGCACTCTGAGCATCTCAAAAAATAGCTTTAGGGAAGGAGTATTAATAAAATTAGAAGGATAGAACTTGGTCATGAAATGCTCTTATCAGAGATTGTAAGAATGTATAAACTAGAGAGTTTTGAGAGCAGTCAATGATCTAGTCTTTAGAGTACATGAGTCCACGAGAAGTCACTGTAACGTTTTCTTGAGATACATGTAACTAAGGAACTGGAAAGAATTTAAGCTTAGTCTGGGATGAACATCATGGTTTGGTATGAAACAGTTCATCTGTTTTATAAATTATATAAATTATTTATAAATTATAATGAAATCCATTTTGAAAAGTTGTGGTTTCTGTTACATGTCTCAATTCCCCCTGACAGTCTAGCTGTCAGAAGGACCATTTTGCACTTTATCAAAGCCAACCAACACAGCAGAAGATTAAGTAATGATGCAAAATGCAATTTTAAATGCTTTGAAACCAATCTGTTATGTATACCAGGTATTGTTCTATTCAGTAGTAATGTGGTTTTTAATCCGTGAAAATCCTTGTAATTGTATGTTGCCATGATTTAGTATAGAATTAGCCCATAGCTGTGTTTATGGCAATAAAAGTTTATTTTGCTAAAATGCTTGCCTATTCCACAAGCTATACAAAATTACCTTTTTTTTAAGAGCCCTAGGAATTCTTCAAATATTTTTCCTCTAATAATGGCAAATATGACTATACCATTTTCAAATATGACTAAATAAATAATGTATAATCTATAGCAATCCCTTATTTACTTTAGTTTAAGTTTTATGTCATCTTCACATGTCTTTTTACTAGAGCATTCACATTAGTAACTTTTATTTATATGTTTAGTATATTAAGGTTAACAACTTTCATTTTGCATGTTTATGATTACAAGCTGAAGGATGGGAGGTTTTATATTCATTCTGAAGCAGTGATTGACATCTACTTGATGATCAGTAAATATTGTTAAATGTGTGACTGTGTGATGAGTGAATGGAAGGGGTCAGGTGGAGAGAAATTTGAGGTGTACTCTCAAATGGTAAAGCATAGGGAGCAAAAGATAGAAATAATAAATGAATTTACTTAATGCTAACTGTTATGTTCTTACACATTTTATTTAAAAAAAATTGGAAGTGAATATTGAAATAATTATAGTCATAGACCATATGGCTATGGTCCATATGGACCATAACAAGTTACAAGAAAAAGAAAATAATGCCTTGCATTCAATTAATTTTTCTTTGGACCAAGGGGAAAATTATAACTAAGCCTTAGAACTATTGCTAAAACGTGTGTGAATAAATATTTGAATAATTAATCCTTTTTTCTATTGATTTTATTATACCTGTAGGAAAAATTAATTTAGAGCTCATAGTAGAAATAATAATTAAGGATCCAATATTTCTTTAGAGGAAAATATGAGTTTTCAATGGGTTTTTGATTCCCTGGAATTCCAGAAAATATGTAATGTACAATTTTTCCTGTTTTAATACTTTGCTTTACCCATGTTAATTGGTTCTCTGGGGAAGAAGTCATAATTGACTCATATGCCTTTTTCTCAATCTAAAATAATTATCTTATATCAATACTTGAATAACTATTAGCATGCAAGCAAATAGCATCCTTAAATTGTATTAGAACACAGTAATCAAGCTCCATGCTTACTATTAAAAATTAGAATTTTCCATTATTTATCTTTTTGAAGTCACAAAAACCTGATAATTTTACATTTACCTTACAGATCATTGTAACATTCTCTTGTCAATAATGTCAACATGATTGTAACACATCTTAGAAACTTTGTTCCATCTGGAGTATAACCTATTTTCCACCCACACAGTGCAAAACTCATTAAGCAAAACTCTTGAACATTGCAATACTTTAACTTCTTGATTGTTTGCTCAAGCTCACCACCAAATCCAGATATATTTAGCAGCAGCTTATTTTCTTAGTTCAAATTAATTTTTTTTTTTTTTTTCGGTACGCAGGCCTCTCACTGCTGTGGCCTTTCCCGTTGCAGAGCACAGGCTCCGGACGTGCAGGCTCAGCGGCCATGGATCACGGGCCCAGCCGCTCCGCGGCATGTGGGATCTTCCCAGACTGGGGCACGAACCCGTGTTCCCTGCATCAGCAGACGGACTCTCAACCACTGCACCACCAGCGAAGTCCAGTTCAAATTAATTTAAAAATAATATGTTAAAATGTTATATTTTCAGTCGTTTATCTTTCTTTGACCACTGAGAGGAAGTCTGTGGTTCTGACCCTGATGCCACTGGTCAACCTCCAGTGTTACTGAGTTTAATTCCCTGAGATATTATAATCTTCCTTCTTTATGATTTTCACCCAGTACATGTTAATTTATCTTGTAGAGTTATATGTTCCCCACCTTTGTAATACAATGCATGTAAGTGAGGTTTTATTGCTTAGATGCTAGACATAAGATCCAGAAAGATTATTGACTCCCTATCAGAAAAGTAGATTAAGTCCTCCAGCCCTCGCTGTAGTAGTGAGACTTAGAGGGGACTCAAGCACTTTTTTTTTTTTAACTTTAAACCACAGAACTTTTATTCTATGTCATTTCACATCTCACAATTAGGAAAAAGATTCACATATTTTTCTTATCACTATAGAATACACTACATATTATTATAACTGTCTTATTTCATAAACCCCTGAAAACATCATCATAGATTTTATCATTATTATACAGAATAAAATAATAACATTAATCTAGCACTCTTTATGTGTTAGACATTTATCTTTATTATCTTTTTTGTTGTTGTTGCCAACAACCGTATTTGGAAGTTATTCTCATTGTCTTTATTTATATGCAAGGAAAATGATGTTTAGAGAGGTTAGCTAAGTTGTCCAGAATTAAATAGCCAATAAAAGGTAGAGTCAGTATGTGGCTGTTAGCATTCTAGCCCTGGAATGTATGAATTAAACACTACCGTTATGCACGGTGTCCACAGCTGAAGGGCATGTGGAACCTGTTGTTTGCCTTATTTTCTACTCACCAAGCCAGGGACTCTTGTGCAGGAAATGCATCAGCCTGGAAGATGGTAGCCATGAGCATTACACAAAGGTTAACAAATATGTTTCAAGAAGTCCCTTATTAATACAGTGTACAGCTTTCATGTTTTTCCTCTCAGTGATCAGCATCTAACACACTTTGGACTCCTCCTTAGCAGGAGTCCCATATTTAAAATTTTTTTAAAGAAAATGTGTTCTGTGTTCCCAGCACAGTGTCTTATGTTTGATATTTCTTAACTCATTCTACCAACTTTATTTTAACAAACCCACAAATGCGTCACAGGTAAAATGACTTACTGTTGTGGCCACATAACTAGCTCTGGGTGCCCTGACTTACCCATTTTGTGGCTTTTGCATCAGAGTAAGCCAAACATCTGAGTTCCTAATCATTTATTAAAATATGAAGCAACCACATTAAAACTTCCTCTATTCCAAAATAGTAGTTATATTTTTAAAAAGATGGCTTTACAAACAATATGCAGGAAATGCAAAAATAATTTTTTTCTTCATTGAATATGAAGAAGTATTAAGCTAAACATTTTGAGTGTATAGTACTCAAAAAAAATTGATGATCTAATAATTAATTTGAATTAAAGAAAAACTATTTGAACAGCACTGCTATGAACTGAATTACTCCCACCACTTGAATATTTATTTTACAACCCTTCCTGGGCCAAAACTGTTTCTAAAAAATGTAAAAAGGTAATATAAAGTAAAAGCATGTGTCTATTATGAAACAGATATTTGTGAACTTAGATTGACTATGTATTTTAAAAATATTTACTTGTTTACCCTATTTTCATAAGAAATAATTAATTGGATTTTTATTTCAATAAAAATAAATCAGAAGGTATTAATACAGGAAAAAGAAAGTAATGTCATGCTTAAATTTTCTTTTCAAATTTTAAGAAAAATTATCTTTGTTTATGTACTATGTTATATTAATTAGCACCCATTACTGCAAATTATTGTCTAATTATGCATATTACATAGTAGACACAAATTTCTCTATATAAATAAATTTTTAAAATGTTGAACCGGGCTTCCCTGGTGGCGCAGTGGTTGCAAGTCTGCCTGTTGATGCAGGGAACACGGGTTCGTGCCCCGGTCTGGGGAGATCCCACATGCCGCAGAGCGGCTGGGCCCGTGAGCCATGGCCACTGAGCCTGCGCGCCCAGAGCCTGTGCTCCGCCATGGGAGAGGCCACAACAGTGAGAGGCCCGCGTACCGAAAATAAGTGTGGAACCAATTTGTATGGTTTTAAATCAGTATTAACCACGGATCATCAGTTCAGAGAATTGGTACAAATTATTGAGCATGTACCATGGAACTGGCCCTATACTGGGTACTTTATATATGTATATGTGTGTGTATATATATACATATATATACAAAAAATCTTTCCTTCTTTGAATGTCAGTATCTTAATATGGCAACTTATTCTCTATTTATTTCATGTTTTTATAACTTATTTTTGAAGGTTTAAAAATTTTTGTCCCTACAATATAAATCTAGTTATCAAGAACATATAGCCCTTTCCTGATTTTCTTAAAAATAATTGTGTGTCCTGTATGCTCATACTGTGTTTCTTTGCAAACAGAAACAGAGGTAGTGGCAAATGTTTTGTTTCAAGGAATAAAATTTAATTATTTTGGAAAGAAACATCCTATGATAATTGAAATGCTTAGATTCCCTTGACATAAATGAAATTCAATGTGTAGCTCTTCATTTCATTAAACTATTGTAGACACAGCCAGGCTTGGGTGAAGAATTGGAAATAATACATTTTGGGAAATATTTTAAACAGGCACAACTTAATAAGTTGGACTTATTCCAAGGTGCTGAAATATTTATGTGTTGTTTCTTTCTGCTGACAAGTAGCTTGCTACATGTGAATGTTATTTAGACATATAATCATTGACGTTAGGTTACTAAGTTGTCGTACAAGTAAGGAAAGTTGAAATCTTTTACTTTATAATCAGTTGAAGTTGATGCACTTTGACTTTAAGATAATATTCCTACTGTGCTCCAATAAGAATAAGCTTTAACTGAGACTCTAGGGATCCACATAAATGTGATACACAAAAGGAACAGGGGTGCTTGAGATGTCCTTTGCAGAGGATACTTTAATTGCAGGCAGACTCAAAAGAGCTAATTGATATTATCCCATTTAAAAATGGGCAGTGAGAAAGAAAAGGAGAGAATTATTGTGGGAACAAGGGTCAAAGAAAAAGGCAAAAAATATAGGAGAAGGAATTTTACATTCACAGCATCTTTACTACTTCACTCAGCTTAAGAGGTGAATTCAGTACAAAATTATAAAATAACAGTTTGAAGCAAGATCACTGCAATTATAATCATGATTATTATGATAAATTGCTTACCAGACAATGAGAAATGCTTGAATTTTAAAAGGTATGCAATACTACAAGAACATCTATGTCGCCATTTATTCTTCTCAGACAAAAGTAGGCACATACTACAAAAAGGTAGATCTCTCCAGTTTAAGCTATTTCTAGAGAATATTACATACACTAAATTTTAAAGTTAAGATTCTTAAATTTTTATTTTTCAGGAATAAAATAAATCATATTTTGATATTGTCTCTTTTGAGGAAAATAAAATCATCAGTTGTTCTTCCTTTTGTTTTTATTTTTTGTTTTATTTAACAATGAATGTTAGTGATAAGTCCACAGCCTAACTATACATGAACAAAAACTCCACTTGGATTCAGTCATATTATCAGAGGAGAGATTTTTTTTTTTAATTTATGTATAATTTAACCTATGTGTCTAGGACAGTATATCATTGTGGAGGACTACACATCAAAAAATTAATGAATTAGTCATTTTATTCACAAAAGAACAAAACTCTGTTTCTATTTAACAATACTAAATGAATCACTGTATAAAATATCAGGTTTATATTTAAATGTTCTAAGTATTATTTCTCTCATATAAAAAGTTAAATTTTATTTTATTTTATTTAGATCAAATTTGAATGTGTTTTATTTTAATATAAAGTTTCAGTGGTCAACATAATAACATAAAAGCTTTGTCCTAATTATCTAAAATAGTTTTGAACATATTAACATTTCAATTTCACACATTTTAGCTTTAAAAATTAACAGAGTAGTCTCTGTATGAGATTAATCATAGAACCTACATCATGAATATTTTGAAGTAGGGTCTCTCAGTTTTTTAACTTTCCTTTACAAATAAAAATACATTATCAATTGTTTTAAGGTACGTAAAAGTACCTTTCACATGATCATGATAACACAGTGCAAAAGCAGAAGTTCTCTATTTCTTAAAATCTCTATTTTCCTGACTCATGTTTTTTTAAAAAATAAAAAAAATTGTTGAAAAGCAGTTGATATACAATATTATGTTAATTTTAGATGTTTTACACAATGATTTGACATTTAGATACATTATAAAATGATCATCACAATAAGTCTAGAAACCATCTGTCCACATACAAAGATGTTAAAATATTATTGACCATTTTCAAATGAGTGCTTTTGGTTTTCTTGGCATAAACACCCAGAAATGAAACTGCTGGATCATATGGTAGTTCAATTTTTAATTCTTTTAGGAAACTGCATAATGTTTTTCATAGTGGCTGCACCACTTGACAGTCCCACAAACAGTGCGTGATGGTTTCCTTTTCTTCACATTCCAGTCAACACTTGTTATTGCTTATCTTTTTGATGGTAAGCATTCTGACAAGTGTGAGGTAGTAGTATTTCATTTTGATTTGCATTTCTCTGATGATTAGTGATACTGAGTGTTTCTACATGTGTCTGTTGATTATTTGTATGTCTTCATTGGAGAAATGTCTATTCGGGTCATTTGCCCATTTTATAATTGAGTTGTATGAGTTCTTTGTATATTTTAGATATTAACCCTTTATTGGGTATACTGTTTTCACATATCTTCTTCCATTTGGTAGGCTGTTTTTCCTTTTGGTTGATAGTTTCTTTGGCTGTGCAAAAGATTTTTAGTTTGATGTAGTCCCATTTGTTTATTTTTGCTTTGTTTCCCTTACCTGAGGAGACATATCTATATATATCTATATATCTATATAGCTAAGACCAATTTAAAAAAGCATACAAGCCAAAGTTTCTGTAAACAAAACAGCATGCATGTTATTAGCACAAATATAGACATATAGATCAATGGAAGAGAATAGAGATCCCAGAAATAAACCCATGCACTTATGGTCCTTTAATCTATACCAAAGAGGAAAGAATAGACAATGGAGAAAAGAAAGTCTCCTCAATATGTGGTGTTGGGAAATCTAGACAGCTACATATAAATCAATGAAATTAGAATATCACCTCACACCATGTACAAAAATAAATGCAAAATGGTTTCAAGACCTAAATGTAAGACCTGACACCATAAAACTCCTAGAAGAGAACATAGGCAAAAGATTCTTTGACAAATCAATCATAGCAATATTTTCTTAGGTAAGTCTCCCAAGGCAAAAGAAAAGCAAAAGTAAACAAATGTGATCTAATCAAACTTAAAAGCTTTTGCACAACAAAAGAATTATCAAGAAAACTTACAAAATGGGAGAAAGTATTTGGAGAAAATGCAACTGACAAGGGGTTAATATCCAAATGTATAAACAACTCATACAACTCAATGTTGAAAAAACAAACAACCAAATTAAAAAATAGGCAGAAGACCTAAATAGACATTTATCCAAAGAAGACATACAGATAGCCAAGAGGCACGTGAAAAAATGATCAACATCACTAATTACTAGAGAACTGTAAATCAAAACCACAGTGAGGTATCACCTCACACTGGTCAGAATGGCCATCATCAAAAAGTCTACAAATAATAAATGCTGGAGAAGTGTGGAGAAAACAGAACCCACATATGCTGTTGGGGAGAATGTAAATTGGTGCAGCCACTATGGAAAACAATATGAAGGTTCCTTAAAAAACTAAAAATAGAGCTACCATATGATTCAGCAATCCCACTCCTGGGTACATATCCAGAAAAAACAAAAACTTTAATTCAAAAAGATACATTCACCCCAATGTTCATAGCAGCATTTTTTACAATAGCCAAGACACAGAAGCAACCCAAGTGCCCATCAACACATGACTGGCTTAGAAAGATGTGAGATATATATATATATATATATATATATATATTCCTCAACGATAAAGAAGAATGAAATGTTGCCATTTGCAGCAACATGGATGGACCTAGAAAATATAATTCTTAGTGAAATAAATCAGATAGAGTAAGACAAACACTAAATGATATAATTTATATGTGGAATCTAAAATAACAATACTAATGAATCTACATACAAAACAGAAACAGAGTCACAGTTGTAGAAAACAAACTTATGGGAAGGGACAAATTAGTACTATGGGTTTAACAGATATAAACCATTATAGATAGAATAGATAAGCAACAAGGGTTTGCTGTATAGCATGGCATATTATACACAATATCTTGTAGTAACTTATAATGGAATATAATCTGCAAAAAAAAAACTGAAAAATATGTGTACTGACTATGTTTTCTTCTAGAAGTTTTGTAGTCTTAGGTATTACATTTAAGTGTTTAATCCATTTTGAGTTTATTTTTGTATATGGTGTGAGAAAGTAGTCCACATTGGTTCTTTTGCATGTAGCTGTCCAGTATTCCCAACACCATTTATTAAAGAGGCTGTGTTTCCTCCATTGTATATTCTTGCCTCCTTTGTGGTAGATTAATGGATTATGTAAGCGTGGGTTTATTTCTGAGCTCTCTATACTGTTCCATTGAGCTATGTGTCCAGTTTTGTTTCAGTGCCTAACTGTTTTGATTACTATAGCTTTGGACTATAGTTTGCAAACCCAGAGTGTGATATCTTCAGCTTGTTCTTCTTCTCAAGATTGTTTTGGCTATTCAGGGTTTTATGTGTTTCCATACAAATTTTAGGATTATTTATTATAGTTCTGTGAAAAATTCCATTGGTATTTTGAAAGGGATTGTATTGGATCTGTATCTTGCCTTGTGTAGTATGGTCATTTCAACAATATCAGCCTCTTCAATCCATGAACACAGCATATCTTTCTATTTGTTAGTGTGGTCTTCAGTTTCTTTCATCAATGTCTTATAGTTTTCTTAGCACAACTATCTTACCTCCTTGGTTGTATTTATTTTTAGGTATTTTATTCTTTAAAGTACAATTGTAAATTGGATTGCTTTCTCAAATTCTCTTTATCATAGTTTGTTGTTTGTATACAGAAATACAACAGATTTTTGTATATTAATTTTGTATCCAGCAACTTTATTGAATTCATGTATTAGTTCAAATAGTTTTTGGTGGTGTTCTTAAATTTTCCTCTGTATAGTATCATGTAATCTACAAACAGAGACAGTTTTACATTCTCCTCTCCATTTTAGATTCCTTTTATCTCTTTTTGTCTTGTCTGATTTCTGTGACTCAGAATTCTATACTCTGTTAAATAAAAGTGATGAGAAAGGGCATCCTTATTGTGTTCCTGATCTTAGAGGAAATGCTTTCAGCTTTTCATCGTTAAGTATGATGTGGTGTAGATTTGTCATACATAGCCTTTATTATTCTGAGATATGTTTCTTCTATACCAACATTTTTTATTGTTTTTATCAAGAATGGATGTTAAATTTTGTCCAAAGCTTTTCTGAATCTATTGAGATAGTCATACAATATTTATTATTCAATTAGATAATGTGGTGCATCACAGTGATTGATTTGCAGATATTAAAACATCCATCCTTGCATCCCTGGGATAAATTCCAATTGATCATGGTGTATGATCTTTTCAATGTATTGTTGAATTTGGTTTGCTCATATTTTGTTGAGGATTTTTTCATCTTTGTTCATCAGTGATATTGGCCTGTAATTTTCTTTTTCTTTAATTTTATCTTCATCTGGTTTTGTTATGAGGATGATGCTGGCCTTATAGAATGACTTTTGAAGCATTCCTTTCTCTGCAGTTATTTGGAAGAGTTTGAGAAGAAAGTGTGTTATCCCTTCTTTTAATGTTTAGTAATATTCACCTATGAAGCCATCTGGTCCTGGACTTTTGTTTGTTGGGAGTGTTTTTTAATACTAATTCCTAATTCAATTTTATTACTAGTATTGGAGTGTTCATGTTCTCTATTCCTTCTGGTTCAGTCTTGGGAAATTGTATGTTTCTAAAAATTTGTTCTTTTTTCTAGGTTGTTCATTTTAGTGTTGTATAATTGTTTTAAGTAATTTCTTATAGTATTTTGTATTTCTGTGGTGTATGTTGTAACTTTTCCTTCAATTTTGATTTTATTTATTTGGGCTATCTCTCTTTTTTCTTGATGACTCTCACTAAAGTTTTTACAATTTTGTTTATGTTTTCAAGTAACCACCTCTTAGTTTCATTGATCTTTTCTATTGTTTTTTGGTATCAATTTATTTCTGCTCTGGTCTTAATAATTTCTTTCCTTCTATTAACTTTGGGTTTTGCTTGTTCTTTTTTTCTACTTGCTTTGATATAAGATTAGATTTTTTATCTGATATTTTTCTTATTTCCTGAAGGAAGCTTGTATTACTAAAAACTTCCCTCTTAGAGCTTAGAGCTGTTTTTGCTGTTTCCCATAGATTTTGTACCATTGTGTTTTCATTTTTATGTATTTCCAGGTGTTTGAAAAATTTCCTCTCTACTTTATTCTGTAAATTATTGGTTGTTTAGTAGCATTTTGTTTACCCTCCACATGTTTGTGCTTTTGCAGTTATTTTCTTATAGTTGATTTATAGTCTCATAGTGTTGTGGTTGGAAAAGACGCTTGATAAGATTTCAATATTCTTAAATTTGAGACTTATTGTATGGCCTAGAATGTGATCTATCCTGGAGAATGTTTCATGTGCAATTGAAAATAATATGTATTCTGCTGCTTTTGGATAAAATGTTCTATATATAACTAATAAATCCATATAGTCTAATGTGTCATTTGAGGTCTTTGTTTTCTTATTAATTTTCTGTCTAGATGATCTGACCATTGATGACAGAGAACTGTTAAAGTCCTCTACTATTATTGTGTTACTGTCAGTTTCTCCCTTTATGTTTCTTAATATTTGCTTTATGCATTTATTTGCCTCATTGTAGGGTGCATATTTATTTCCAATTTTTTTATTTTCTTCTTTGAGTTTTCCCTTGTCATTATGTAATGTCCTTCTTTGTCTCTTGTTACAATCTTTGTTTCATAGTATATTTTGTCTGAAATAAGTATTGCTACCCCAACTTTCTTTTTGTTCCACTTATATAGAATACATTTTTCCCTGCCCTCATTTTCAGACTGTGTGTGTCTTTAGATCTGAAGTGAGTCTCTTATAGTGTGCTTATAGAAGGTTCATGTTTTTTAGTCATTTAGCCACCCTGGGTCTTTAGATTGGAATATTTAGTTCATTTACAGTTAAAGTAATTATTTATTGGTATATACTTGTTTCCATTTTGTTATTTGTTTTCAGTTGTTTTTATAGTTCTTTTTTGTTTCCTTCTTCTTCTTTGCTCTCTCACCTTGTGAGTTAATATTTATCTTTATTTTTATGTTGGATTCCTTTCTCTTCTGTGTGTGTGTATTTGTTATAGATTTTTGGTTTCTGGTTACTATAAGTCATATATATACATATATATATATACATAATGGTGATCTCAATTTCTAATGCACTAATCCGTACACTAACATGTATGCTAACCCTAAACCATTGTGTTGTTTGTTTTTTTTTCCTGTATCACATCTTCATTTCCTAAAGTACAAGCCCATTCATTTGTGCCTGTTGGGATAATATGAATTATTCCTTCATAGGAACACAGGACATTATAATAAGAAGATAGCACATTATTGGGTACATAAATAGAACTCTGATTAGATCCATACTCTTCCTTTTAACAGCTGAATGACGCTGAGCAAGGAACTTGACTTCTCTAATCCTTAATTTCTAAATGTGTAAATGGAGATAATAACACCTACCCCAAAGGGGTTTTTCCAAGGTAAATGATGTGTCATAATTAAAGCATCAGACAGAGAGCACATCGATAGTGAGCATTTCATAAATATGAGTTCACTACCTCCTGCCTCCTACTACTGTATAGGAAGTTCTCCTGAGATGAAGCAGGAGCTCTGATTGTGGAAAACAAAACAAAAACAAAACAACATAGTGATACTTTGGGAACATATTATTCTTTCATTTTATATTCAACATTGTGCATATAAAGATTTTTTGACAAGGCTTAGAAGTCAAACTAGTAAAATCATACATTTAAATTCAATAAGTGTATTTGTTGCCCTAGGAAATTTTGATATTATTTGACTCAGTACACTGGAATGAAACTACAACTTTAAGTATGATAATTTTCCATGAAGTCTTTGGAATGTGACCTCATAAGATACAGAATTCTAAAGTCTGCTTGTTATTTGACAGAATATTAGATATGTAGCCCTTTAAACAACTATTTCAAATTATTATTTAATTGACAAAGTATGTGGACTTTAATAAGTAAGCCAAATGGCCAAGAACACACAATTATTCATCTATGGTAAAGTAGGCTCTATTTGTATTAAACAGTATATTTATTATTAGTTAGTGTCTATTAGTAAATACTACACTAAATGGTTTGGAAACTCTCAAAATAATTCAGTGAGATAGACATTTTGAATTTTGTCAAATTAAAACAAATCCAGTCTTAAAGACTTTAATTAGAGAAACAAAATATGGCAATAGGGAGGCTGCTCCAAACACAGAAATCTGGGGGCATCTCAAATTCACATAGAATAAAGTTTTTTTGTTTTTTTTTTTATAGTAGTCCTCATTTATCCACGGGGGATACATTCCAACCCCCCCCAGTGGATGCCTGAAACCATGGATAGTACTGAACCCTATATTTACCATGTTTTTCCCTATACATATATAACTATGATAAAGTTTAATTTATAAATTAGAAACAGTAGGAGATTAACAATTACCAATAATGATATTGTATGATTATAACTACATGCTGTAATAAAAGTTATGTGATTGTGTTCTCTCTCACTCTCTCTTAAAATATCTTATTGTACAAATTTAATGCCTTTTCCATCTTAACCAAGCACTATCACACACTGTGGTCCCAACTGTTCCAATTTGAGGTACAACAGCAAACATAGCACAAATTTCTTTTTCCTTCCTCACAATTTCATGGATAGAAGATTTGTTCTTTCCATAGATCTTAGCAACCTCAGCATAAAATTTTTCCCTTCCTTACTAAGATGAGAACTTTACTTTTGCATTTAAAAGAAGTATTTTACAGCTTCTCTTTGGCATATAAAAATTGCCAGCTCTAGTCTTGCACTTTGGGACCATAATTAAGTAAAATAAGCACTTGAACACAAGCACTGCAATATTGGGACAATTGATCTGATAACCAAGATGGCTACTAAATAACAAATGGGAGGGATATGCTGGACAAAGGGGTGATTCATGTCCAGGTGGGATGAAGTGATACAGTGTGAGATTTCATCATACTATTTAGAACAGTGTACAGTTCAAATTACTTACTTCTTGATTTTTCCATTTAATATTTTCAGACCATGGTTGACCATGGGTAACTGAAACTGTGGACAGTGATACTAAGGATAAAGGTGGACTACTGTATAGGGTGAGGCAGGGACCAGCAGAGATAAGCAAAATATTTGGCATGAAAACTGGAAATAACCACTGGGGTCTGATAAAAGGGTCTCCCTGTGGTCAGCTGATTCCCAAGGGGATCTGATAAGGGAGGAGTTTCCACTTTTGTTGTGCTTGCTCAGGCTTAGGGGTAAACAGAGTCCAATGCAAGAGAGAAGCCTGATTAATGTTTGTCCAGGATAAAGCAGAGGGTAAGCAATGGCAATTGTGAATGTGTGTTTACTTTCTTTTATTTCTTTTAAGATATTGTTAGGACTGAATAGTATTCTCCCAAATTCATGGTTTGAGGTCCTAACCCTCAATGTTAATGTATTTTGAGATAGAGCTATAAGACTGTGACTAAGGTTAAATGAGGTCAAAAGGATGGGGCCCTATTCTGATAGAATTTCTCTTCTTATAAGAACAGGGTCCAGTGTTGTTTTCCATGTATCACAGAGGAAAGACCACATGAGGACACAGCAAGAAGGCTGCCATCTGAAATCCAGAGGGTTCTCACATGGAACCGAACAAACTGGCACCTTGATCATGAACTTTAAGCCTTCAGAACTGTGAGAAAATAAATTTCTGTTGTTTAAACTACTTAATCTGTGGTATTTTATGATAGTTATAGTGGACTAAAGCAGACATAGAAAATTGAAGCTACAAAAATTTAAAAATTTCATTTCATTTTAGAATCTAGCATGTGGGGGTAAAAGAGATATCATGCCTAGACCTGTCTGTTATTAATATCCATGACATACCACTTTGTCACATAACCTTAGCAGTTAGTGAATTACTAAATCATTTAAAACATTTTTTTGTTTCTTAGTCCAGATGTTAAATTATTATATCACAGCTACTTTGAAATGATGTAACAGTAAAGTTCCCTCCACTACAGTACTCTGCTCAAAATATTAAGTTGGCAGTCCTTGGAAAGAAGAGTATTGCCACCGCCGGGATCTTACTCCATTCAGTGGAGGTTCCATACCTTTTATATAAGGGGGGTTGAAGGCTTCTTTCTCACTGGTAGGGCAGCAATAAGGATTGTAACAAGGCTGCTTATGCAGAACAAGTATCTGCTTTTATGTGATCTATTATTTTTTATGATAGGTTTAGGGACATTATTGGGAAAGACTAAAAACATCTCTTTTTGATGCAATACATTGGTGCCTCCATAGATTCTCTTTATGTAATTTTTGTTAACATTTTGACTAAGAAGTAAAACGTTTTTTAAAAATTATATTAATATCTCAATACTATTCTTACATTCCATTTTTCTTTTGTCTTATGATTAATAGGATCTCCTTTTTTCCTTGCAGCTATAAGATGTTGCTTTATACAATTTCAATTGAATAATATTAACAGAGGATTAAAGAGTTTGTTTCTATTTTCCTGAGGATTTTTTACATATATTTGTTACTTTAAATTAAAAACAATTTTCTGTGAAAATGTGATTGAACAACACAAAAGATCATAATTTACAAAATTTGTTTTGATCAACATTAGCCTAAGATCTTTGGTTCAGAATTTTACATACTTTGCCTCCCTTACTCAATGTGCATTTTAATATGTAGGTTTTCTTAAACAGGGAAATAAGTCATCAATAACTTCAATAGAAGTTTATTTTGCATAACAGAAACTGTATATCAAGACAGCATGACACTTACCAGGTCAAAGTAAGAAAAAAATAGCATAGAATAGAAACTTTCCACCTAGGACAAAAATTTTTAGTAGTTTTGAGATTCCTTTGCCAACTCAATAAAGCTATTTACCTTTCCCTAAAAAGTACACATTGATGCATAACTCAACAGCATTATTATAATTGCAGTGAATTCATAGATCATAAAAACCCCAAATCTGTAAGAAGTTATATGACTACTTCTTAATTCTGTGATTTAACCTCCTCCATGTTGGAAGGAATATGAGAGAAATTGGACAAAAAGTAAGTGTAAGATAATACTTATTACACATTATTTTGTCTGAGTGAGAGTAAAATACAACTTCATTTGAAATTTAGTAATAAAAAATTAAGCCACCCCAGAAAGTAAAAAAATCAAAATAGCATTCAAAAAGTATTTTTTCATCAGTGGAACATGCTCTATAAAATAAAATAAATAATAATTTAAAAAAACATTGGAATAATTTACCTAACATTGTATATATATAATTATATATATATAATCATATATATAATTATATATATAAAACATTAAATATAACATTATTATATATTATATAAAATTATATATAATTCTATATATTACTACATTATATGTATAATATATATATATATATATATATATAGTGTTAGGTAATATAATATATATATTGGTCTCTGACCCTGGTTCATGTCACAGAGCTCCTAAAACCCTTGTAATTTCCAAAGTGATAAGAGCACTAAGAGTATTGGGTTTATTTTTCAACATCTTTATTGGAGTGTAATTGCTCTACAACTGTGTGTTAGCTTCTGCTATATAACAAAGTGAATCAGCCATATGTATACATATATCCCCATATCCTCTCCCTCTTCGTCTTTCACCCACCCTCCCTATCCCACCCCTCTAGGTGGTCACAAAGCACAGACCTGATCTCCCTGTGTTATGCAGCTGCTTCCCACCAGCCATCCATTTTACATTTGGTAGTGTATATATGTCAATGCCACTCTCTCACCTCATCCCAGCCCACCCCTCCCCCTCACTGTGTCCTCAAGTCTACTCTCCACGTCTGCATCTTTATTCCTGTCCTGCCCTTAGGTTCTTCAGGACCATTTTTTTTTTTTTTTAGATTGCATATATATGTGTTAGCATATGGTATTTGTTTTACTCTTTCTGACTTACTTTACTCTGTATGACAGACTCTATGTCCATCCACCTCACTACAAATAACTCAATTTCATTTCTTTTTATGGCTGAGTAATATTCCATTGTATATATGTGCCACACCTGGTTTATCCATTCATCTGTCGATGGACACATAGGTTGCTTCCACGTCCTGGTTATTGTAAATAGAGCTGCAATGAACATTGTGATACATGACTCTTTTTGAATCATGGTTTTCTCAGAGTATATGCCTGGTAGTGAGATTGCTGGGTCATATGGTAGTTATATTTTTAGTTTTTAAAGGAACCTCCCTACGGTTCTACATAGTGACTGTTCTCACCAACAGTGCAAGAGGGTTCCCTTTTCTCCACACCCTCTCCAGCATTTGTTGTTTGTAGATATTTTGATGATGGCCATTCTGACCAGTTTGAGGTGATACCTCATTGTAGTTTTGATTTGCATTTCTCTAATGATTAGTGATGTTGAGTTTGTGTTTGTTGGCAATCCGTACAACTTCTTTGGAGAAATTTCTGTTTAGGTCTTCTGCCCATTTGGGGATTTGGTTGTTTGTTTTTTTGATATTGAGCTGCATGAGCTGATGTATGTTTTGGAGATTAATCCTTTGTCAGTTGCTTCACTTGCAAATATTTTCTCCCGTTCTGAAGGTTATCTTTTCATCTTGTTTATAGTTTCCTTTGAGGTGCAGAAACTTTTAAATTTCATTAGGTCCCATTTGTTTATTTTTGTTTATATTTCCATTTCTCTTGGAGGTGGGTCAGAAAGGATCTTTCTGTGGTTTATGTCATATAGGTTGTTGTGCCAATGTTTTGCTCTAAGAGTTTTATAGTGTCTGGCCCTACATTTATGTATGTAATCCATTTTGAGTTTATTTTTGTGTATGGTGTTAGGAAGTGTTCTAATTTCATTCTTTTACATGTAGGTGGGCAGTTTTCCCAGCACTACTTATCAAAGAGGCTGTCTTTTCTCCATTGTATATTCTTGCCTCCTTTATCAAAGATAAGGTGACCATATGTGTGTGGGTTCATCTCTAGCCTTTCTATCCTGTTCCATTGATCTATATTTCTGTGTTTGTGCCATTACCATATTGTCTTGATTACTGTAGTTTTGTAGTATAGTCTGAAGTCATGGAGCCTGATTCCTCTAGCTTCATTTTTCTTTCTCAATATTGCTTTGGCTATTGTGGATCTTTTTTGTTTCCATACAAATTGTGAAATTTTTTGTTCTAGTTCTGTGAAAAATGTCATTGGTAGTTTTGTAGGTATTGCATTGAATCTGTAGACTGTTTTGTATAGCATAGTCATTTTCACAATGTTGATTCTTCCAATCCAATAACATGGTATATCTCTCCATCTGTTTGTACCATCTTTGATTTTTCTCACCAGTGTCTTATAGTTTTCTGCATATAGGTCTTTTGTCTCCTTAGGTAGGTTTATTCCTAGGTATTTTATTGTTTTTGTTACAATGGTAAATGGGAGTGTGTCCCTCATTTCTCATTCAGATTTTTCATCATTAGTGTATAGGAATGCAAGAGATTTCTGTGCATTAATTTTATATCCTACTACTTTACCAAATTAATTGTTTAGCTCTTGTAGTTTTCTGGTAGCATCTTAGGATTCTTTATGTATAATATCATGTCATCTACAAACAGTGACAGGTTTAATTCTTCTTTTCTGATTTGGATTCCTTTTATTTCTTTTTCTTCTCTGTTTGCTATGGCTAAGACTTCCAAAACTCTGTTGAATAATAGTGGTGAGAGTGGGCAGCCTTGTCTTGTTCCTGATCTTAGTGGAAATGGTTTTCACCATTGAGAACAATGTTGGCTGTGGGTTTTTCATATATGGCCTTTATTATGTTGAGGCAAGTTCCCCCTATGCCTACTTTCTGGAGGGTTTTTATCATAAATGAGTGTTGAATTTTGGCCAAAGTTTTTTCTGCATCTATTGAGATGATCGCACAGTTTATCTTCTTCAGTTTGATAATATGTTTTATCACACTGATTGATTTGGAGTATTGTTTTTATAATATTTGGTTTTGACCCTGGTTCCTCACACAGTGTTTCTAAATCCCTTGGGATTTCCTGGTAATGGCAGTGTCTTTTATTCTAATGAGATGACTTTCATTGGGCTCCTGAATGGGAGCTAGTTACTAGAGAGACCAAGCCATAATTAGAAGCTTAGAATTATCAGCCCCATCTTTCATTCTCCAGAGAGGAGAGAGGGACTGAAAATGGAGTTAATGATCAAGCATGCCTATGCAATGAAGCTCCATAAAAATTTCAAAAGTATGGGGTTTAGAAAGCTTTCATGTTGGTGAATGCATGTTGGTGTTGGGGGACTGGCAGACCAGGAAATAACATGGAAGCTTCACACCCCTTCCCACGTAAACTGTCCTCTTCCATCTGGATGTTCATCTGTATCTTTATCATGTCCTTTGACAGTAAACTGGTAAACGGTAAGTAAACTCTTTTCCTGAGTTCTATAAGTCACTCTAGCAAATTAATTGAACCCAAGGAAGTGTTCATGGGAACCTCCAACTTAGAGCTGATTGGTTAGTACAGGTGGCAACCTGGACTTGCAATTAGTGTCTGAAGTCGGGAAAAAGGAAAAGTTTTGTTGAACTGAGCCCTTAACCTGTGAGATTATGCTCTTCACACTCTCAGCCTTAGCATCACTTGAGAACTTGTTGTATTACTAAGATGATAAATTATCAAGTAAGGCAACAGATGAGAAAAGCAAACTTTTAGAAATTAAGAGTTACATTTTAAATGAATCAGCAACAATCTCTGAAGTTCAGATGTCTTAAAACACTTGTTTCATAATAAACCAGAAGTATACATCTTTACACACGTTTCCAGACTCAATAGCAGAATAAGCTTGTGGTTCTTTCACAGAATTAGCTTCTGAATCCAGAATAATATCTGCTTTTCTGAAGCTTTAGGAGCAAAGAAACATGATTTTTCACAAGTATCCAGAATAAGCACTGGAATTCACCTGGTTAGCACTGACCAAAAAAAGAGTAGACTGGAGAAGCTTAAAACTTAAAATATGAGAAAAGGAAACAGTGAAAAAGGTGTTTTAACAAGTAGAATACGGAAGAAAGGATGCTCTGCCTCAGCAGGGTATGCACACCATTCAACTTCACCTGGGGAGAAAAGTGAAGTTCAGGGCTAAGTGTGTGGCCTTGGAGTCAGCCCTGTTTGGGACAAAGCCCCACCCAGCCACTTGCTAGCTGTGACTTTAAGGAAGCCATTTAACCCTTTCAACTTGTTTGCTAATGTGTCAGATAGGAGGAGGATATCTATTCCTCAGAGTGTTTATAACGTGTGTAGTGTGGCATTCAACATGTGAGCCCTCAGTACCAGTCAGTTCTGTTGTTTACTGTGTTTATGCTGATTCCCTGGAGCTTCAGGCTGTGTAGCTACTGCACTTCTCTTCCCTTCCCTTCTCCCTGCATCATCCCCACCAGACTCAATTTCCTCTGGTGGAACTTTGACTCTAATGGGTAAAAACTCAAAATTTCCCCATTTCCTCTCTCTTCCATCACAACTTTTCTGAGCAGCTTTTAATAAGCAACTCAAATCTGGCCCTCACTTTTCTATATGACTTTATTTTCCACCACTCCCCAGAATGTTCTTTCCATGTCAGAAAGTATAATGGTCTTACTGTGACTTCCAACACTTCATTCTCACTTACTTCCTCATGTGCAAACCTTGCCCATCCTTAAGGATCAGCGCCAGTTTCAGCCTCTTCAGACTATCTTGGTCACTGCCATCCTTAGCCACTTGACATTTCTTAGGCACCTCCATGTTCCTGACTATGTGTAAAGTACCAGGGGAGCTAAAATGAGGCATGGTCCCCACCTGCTGGTGATTCGCACAGCCTCATGTGGGAGACAGGCAAGTAAGTGAGAAAGAGCTTCAGGTACTGTGACGGTTACCCTTCCCTTGGTTTCTTATTTGGCATTCTCCCAAGGATTGAATTATACTTTGTTTTCTTTGAACTTTTGTGGCTGAGTTTCATATCCCCAATAAGCTGTAGGCATAGGACTGAGTACACAATGAGCACTTTTGAACATATGCTGGCTTGACCTTTAACCTTGAGGTGCACAGGTAAAAGGAAGCATGGTTGTTTGGCCTGTTGTAATGGGCCTTGTAAACTTCAAAAATAAATTTTAAAAAAATGATGATAATGTTAAGCTCCTGGACATCACCATAACCTCTTGGTGACTCACGTGGTTTCTAGGCTTGTAGAATTTATGGAACGGTGCATTTATTAGTTGCGAAGTTCTAAAATGAAAATAAAGACGTCCTTTGAATTGAATATGTTAACTTTATGGAAAAGAAAAGAAACGTAGAATTTTCAGGTCCACTCAATATCTATAGAATCAGAATCTGGGGTGGGGCCCAGAAATCTGTGTTTAACAATCTCTCCAGATGATTCTTGTACATGTTGGAACCTGAGAAGCCCTACCTTAGGTAAGAGCATCTAGACATATTGTTCTAAACAATTTATAGGCTGGTGACTCCAACATTTCATATCTTCAGCCCCATCTGCTCACTTGATGTCTTCAGTTTAGAACATTTAACTTCCTAGTTAAAATTATAATTAGGATGACCTACAGGCTCCTCAAAATTATCCGGTCCAAAATTAGTTTCTAGACTCTTCCCTCAGCCTCCCAATCAGCTACTCTCACAATGTTCCCAAGTCAAATTTGTTGGTCTTATTCCCCCTCAGGCCAAACCTTTTGAATTGATTATTGATTCACTCTTTTTCTGATACCACACAGCAAATCTATCAGCCAGTCTTCTGAGAAATACTTTCAAAATATATCTTGCCATTTAAACCATTACCATACTCTCCAATCTGTGAAGGAATAAAAGCACTGGACAATTAAGGAGATGATTAATTAAGGCCAACAAAATAAGGGGAATGTTCATTAGTGAGGAATATATCAAAGTAAAGAAAGGAGCTTGGGATTGTACAGAGGTGGTTAAATAGGGAGCTTTTGTTCAGTGCTATGGGAGTTATGAGAAAGGCTTATGTGGGACAGGGTAATCCTTTGTGGTTATCTATTTCCAAAAACAAAAACAAATAGGACTTCTTAAGTGTTACTACCTTTTAGGAGCACAAGTCTCAGATAAATTTCAAAATTTTCAAATCCATCATCATCTCTCAGGTTATTGCAGTAGTACAGATATTAACTCCATAATTTATTCTTTCTCCTCACTTTATCTATTACATATATATACACAGAAGCCAGAGTGATTGTTTGAAAACATAAGGAAACCATATTATTCTTCTCTTTACAATCCTCTAATGGCTTTCAAACTTCTCACCTACCCTAAAAGATTGCCTATTGCCAACCAACCTTGACCTGACCTCCTAGTACTTTCTCCCTCAGTGATTATACTTAACCATACAGAATTCTTCAGTTTTCTTTAAGGTCTCAAACACTTTACAATGAAGAATATTTTCCTTTTGTGTTTTATTTCCGGGAAAGTTTTAATCTACATAGCTGACCACTTATTTTCTTAAGGTCTCTGCTCACATATCATCTTATTATATAGGTTGTCCTTAACCACCCTATAAATGAACACCACTATATCCTCTACTCCCTGTACTGTCTATTTTCATATTCTCCTTTATACACCTTGTAGTACTTACATATATTATATAATAATATATTACATATAAAATATAATTGTATATTATATATAATATATAATAATATATATACTATACTATGTTATATTTATATATTATATATACAATATACATAATATATTATGTATAATTTTAATATATTAATATATACTTGTATATAATATATTTCATATTAATGTACATGCATTTTATATATTAAAATATACTAATATATTAATATGCAACATATGTTCATTAATATATATCATATATTAACATATTACATATGTTATATACAATGCATTAATATGTAATATTTAATACATATAATGCAAATTATATATAATTTAATGTATATTATGTTATATGTACATTATATATAATGCATATATAATAAACATTATATACATTAAAATAAAAAATATATATTTAATATTACATAAATAATTTTTATATATTCTACCTTAGTATTTGATACATAATGATAAATAAATATATATGAATATATAAAACACAAATAGGACTTCTTAACTGGTGCTTTTTTTTTTTTTTTGGCGGTACGTGGGCCTCTCACTGCTGTGGCCTCTCCCATTGTGGAGCACAGGCTCAGGACTCACAGGCTTAGCGGCCATGGCTCACAGAGCCAGCTGCTCCACAGCATGTGGGATCCTCCCGGACCGGGGCACAAACCCACGTCCCTGCATCGGCAGGTGGACTCTCAACCACTGCGCCACCAGGGAAGCCCTTACCTGCTACTTTTTAGGAGCACAAGTCACAGATAAAAGTCAACATTTTCAAATCCATCATCATCTCTCTATCAGGTTATAACTCTAGCATAGATATTGATATAATAAATATTATATATTATATTATTATAAGTATATTAATAATAATAATGTAATAATATATTGTATAATATGTTAATATTCTTATATTAACATTATATTATATATAATATGAAATAATATGTATTATTATATATTATAATATTTAATATTTATATAATATATATAAAGATATAATATAAAACATATCAAGGTATTTAACAATATATTATTTTATATAATATAATATATAAATATATAATATATAGAACATATTCTATATATACTTTATATATTATATATGTAATATACATTATATAAAATTAAATATATAATATATATTAGAACATATAAGTTATACTGTATATACTATATATTATATTAATATTATTATATTATATATTATACAATATATAATGTAACATAAAAAAATATATATGTATATATTATATTTGGGAGGAGGAGTTATTTATTTCTTGATCCCCTTCCCAATTTAACATAATTTCCTGAAGGCAGGAACCTTTTTTTTTTCATTACTTATCTCTAGAACATTGAATAATGCTTATCATATAGAAGAGGCTCAATAGTTATTTATTAAATAAATTAAATGAAGGAAGAATAGCTTATGTGAATTGACCAGTAAATTAGGTTAAGGCAGAAAAAAATCTATGATAATGTTAATCTTAGGAAAAAAGAAGCAGAAGTGGCAGGAAAAACTGAAAAGCAATTCTATGCTCACAACTATTTATATACAAATATATGGATTATATATGATAAAAAACATAATTGAAAACCAGAGTAGAAATAAAAGTATAATTTAGCTTTAATCTAAACCTTTACTGTTAGCATTCCATATTCTGTGATTATTGATTTATATACAGCAAACATGAAAAGAGAAAATAGCTGAAGAGCAATAATGAGAAGAGGATAAAAAAATACACACAGACACACATGAAGAAGTTAAACATATTTCAGTGTCAATAATGGAACATATGTACACCTACTATATGCCAGTTTTTCCTTCAGAGAAATAAAATCTACTGGAAATGAGAATAAAAAGAATAATCAGAAAGTATGGAAATAGAAACAAAGAAAACAATAGCAATGATCAATAAAACTAAATGCTTGTTCTTTGAGAAGATAAACAAAATAGATAAACCTTTAGCCAGACTCATCAAGAAAAAGACAGAGAGGACTCAAATCAATAAAATTAGAAATGAAAAAGGAAAAGTTACAATCGACACCACAGAAATACAAAGCATCAGAAGAGACTCCTACAAACAACTCTATGCCAATAAAATGGACAATCTGGAAGAAATGAACAAATTCTTAGAAAGGTATAACCTTCCAAGACTGAACCAGGAAGAAATAGAAAATATGAACAGACTAGTCACAAGTAATGAAATTGAAACAGTGATTAAAAGTTTTCCAACAAACAAAAGTCCAAGAACAGATGGCTTAACTGGTGAATTCATCAAACATTTAGAGAAGAGCTAACACCCATCCTTCTCAAACTCTTCCAAGAAATTGCGGAGGAAGGAACACTCCCAAACTCATTCTATGAGGCCACCATCACCCTGATACCAAAACCAGACAAAGATACTATAAAAAAAGAAAATTACAGACCAATATCACTGATGAATATAGATACAAAAATCCTCAACAGAATACTAGCAAACAGAATCCAACAACACAGTAAAAGGATCATACACTTATAATCAAGAGGGATTTATCCCAGGGATGCAAGGATTCTTCAATATATGCAAATCAGTCAATGTGATGCACCATATTAACAAAGTGAAGAATAAAAACCATATGATCATCTCAATAGATGCAGAAAAAACTTTTGACAAAATTCAACACCCATTTATGATAAAACTCTCCAGAATGTGGTCACAGAGGGAACCAACCTCAGCATAATAAGGCCATATATGACAAAGCCACAGAAAACATTCTCAATGGTGAAAAACTGAAAGCATTTCCTCTAAGATCAGGAATAAGACAAGGATGTCCACTCTTGCCACTATTGTTCAACATGGTTGTGGAAGTCCTAACTGCAACAATCAGAGAAGAAAAATAAATAAAAGGAATCCAAATTGGAAAAGAAGAACCAAAACTGTCACTGTAGATGACATGATACTATACATAGAAAATCCTAAAGATACCACCAGAAAACTACTAGAGCTAATCAATGAATTTGATAAAGTTGCAGGATACAAAATTAATACACAGAAATCTCTTGCATTCCAATACACTAACAACAAAAGATCAGAAAGAGAAATTAAGGAAATAATTCCATTCACCATTGTAACAAAAAGAATAAAATGCCTAGGAATAAACCTACCTAAGGAGGTAAAAGATCTGTACTATGAAAATTATAAGACACTGATGAAAGAAATCAAAGATGACACAAACAGATGTAGAGATATACCATGTTCTTGGATTGGAAGAATCAATATTGTGAAAATGACTATATTACCCAAAGCAATCTACAGATTCAATGCAATCCCTATCAAATTACCAGTGACATTTTTTACAGAAATTGAATAAAAAATCTTAAAATTTGTATGGAGACACAAAAGACCCTAAATGGCAAAAGCAATCATGAGGGAAAAAAACAGAACTGTAGGAATCAAATTAACTGACTTCAGACTATACTACAAAGCTACAGTAATCAAGACAACATGGTACTGGCACAAAAACAGAAATATAGATCAATGGAACAGGATAGAAAGCCCAGAGATAAACCCATACACATATGGTCAACTAATCTATGGCAAAGGAGGCAAGGATATACAATGGAGAAAAGACCGTCTCTTCAATAGTGCTGGGAAAACTGGAAAGCTACATGTAAAAGTATGAAACTAGAACACTCCTTAACACCATACACAAAAATAAACCCAAAATGGATTACAGACCTAAATGTAAGACTGCACACTATAAAACTCTTAGAGGAAAACATAGAAAGAACAGTCTTTGACATAAATCACAGCAAGATGTTCTTTGACCCACCTCCTAGAGAAGTGGAAATAAGAACAAAAATAAATAAATGGGACCTAATGAAACTTAAAACTTTTACACAGCAAAGGAAACCATAAACAAGATGAAAAGATGGTGGGAGAAAATGAAAACAAAGCAACTGACAAGGGATTAATCTCCAAAATATACAAGCAGCTCATGCAGCTCAATATCAAAAAAAACAAACACCCCAATCCAAAAACGGGCAGAAGACCTAAACAGCCATTTCTCCAAAGAAGACACACAGATAGCCAAAAACACACAAAAAGCTGCTCAACATCACTAATTATTAGAAAAATGCAAATCTAACCTACAGTGAGGTATCACAGTGAGGTATCACAGTTAGAATGGGCATCATGAGAAAATCTGCAAACAACAAATGCTGGAGAGGGTGTGGAGAAAAGTTAACCCTCTTGCACTGTTGGTGGGAATGTAAATTAATACAGCTACTATGGAGAACTGTATGAAGGTTCCTTAAAAATCTGCAAATAGAATTACCATATGACCCAGCAATCCCACTACTGGGCATATACCCAGAGAAAACCATAACTCAAGAAGTCACATGCACCCCAATGTTCATTGCAGCACAATTTACAATAGCCAGGTCATGGAAGCCACCTAAATGCCCATCAACAGATGAATGGATAAAGAAGATGTGGTACATATACACAATGGAATATTACTCAGCCATAAAGAGGAACGAGATTGGGTCATTTGTAGAGACATGGATGGATCTAGAGACTGTCATACAGAGTGAAGTAAGTCAGAAAGAGAAAAACAAATATCATATATTAATGCATATATGTGGAACCTCAAAAAATGGCACAGATGAACTGGTTTGCAGAGCAGAAATAGAGACACAAATGTAGAGAACAAATGTATGGACACCAAGGGGGAAAGTGACAGTGGGGTTGGTGGTGGTGGGATGAATTGGGCGATTGGGATTGACATATATACACTAATATGTATAAAATTGCTAACTAGTAAGAACCTGCTGTATAAAAAGTAAATAAAGTAAAATTCAAAAATTCAAAAAAAATTATGAAAAGTAACTATCCTAAGTGCCATTTGAAATTCATGATATATAAAGACATGTAACCAAAGAGCCCAGCTTTATTAAATTACTTTTAAGTTTCCAAGCTGAAATAAATTATATACCAAAGCACTCAAAGTGTATATCTGTTTCTAATGTCTTACATGGCAGAGATTATTAAATTTTTAAAAATTTTAGGTAAATATAATAGTTTTCAATCATATTTGAGGAAGCATAGAGAATATAAGATTTGTTGAAAGATTGGCAAATTCTGAACTGCACTTTAAATAGAAGGATTATCAACTTTTAGAAACAAAAATATTACTGGAAATGAACATATTTTTTACTGAGAATAACATTTGCAATAATCCATTTTTTCTTTGTAGTTATTAGACTGATAGCCTGGGGACCCCTGCTGTACACACACACACAGACACACAAACATACACACACACTCACACACTTATTCATTATAATTAACCCCTGTACTCTGAATAACCTAGAAAAGTGAGAAGGAATCTTACCTCTTCATTAGACAAAATTATAGAAACTTGAGTCATGCCAAGGATAAAACAAATACATAATATTCTATCAAGGCAATGGATGGATTCTGTACCTAAAGAGTATTGATTTAATATCAGATTGATTAAGTCTTAGAACATATATCACTGGATTTTATATTTATCAATTTTCTACTTTATACATTAAAAATCAATGCCACTTATAGCTTTAAACAAACAAAAATGTAGCTAAAATAATATACAATATACACTTAAGCAGCATGCTGATGACATAAAGTGAGCAAATACTTGCCATTGTGATAGGGTAGATTCAAGTTTTAAATTTATATCAGTCTGAGACAAATGACATAATTTTATCTTCTGGTTTTATTGAGATATAATTGACATACTGCACTGTATAATTTTAAGGTGTAGAGCATAATGCTTTGATTTATATACAAAATAAAATTATTACCACATTAAATTTACTAAACAGTCATCATCTCATATTGATACAAAATTAAAGAAATAGAAAAAATACGTGATGAGGATTCTTAGGATTTACCCTATTAACTACTTTCATAGATAATATAGAGCAGTGTTGGTTATATTCATCATGTTGTACATTACATTCCTTGTACTTATAACTGGCATTTGTACATTTTGACTATCTTCATCCAGTTCTCTCTCCTCTCACCCCCAATTTGTTAATGTGGTGTATCACATTGATTGATTTGTGGATATTGAACCATATTTTCATCTTTGAATAAATCCCACTTTATCATGTTATATGATATCTTTAATGACTCATTGAATTCAGTTTGCTTATACTTTGTTGGGGATTTTTGCATGTTTGTTCATCAGTAACCCTGGCCTGTAATTTTCCTTTTTGTGTGGTATCTTTTCCTACTTCTAGTATGAGGGCCATGCTGACTGTGTAGAATGAGTTTGGAAACATTCCTTACTCTGTAGTTATTTGGAATAGTCTGAGAAAGATAGGTGTTAACTCTTCTTTAAATATTTGGTAGAACTCACCTGTGAAGTCATCTGATTCTGGACTCTTGTTTCTTGTGAATTTGCTTTTATTACTGATTAAATTTTTTTTACTGGTAATTGGTATGTTCATATTTTTTATTCTTCCTGACTCAATCTGTAAGATTTTATGTTTCTAAGAATCTGTCCAATTCTTCTAGATTGTCCATTTTATTGGCATATAATTGTTTTAGGCAATCTCTTATTATCCTTTATATTACTGTGGTGTCAACTGTAAATTTTTTCATGTCTGATTTTATTTATTTGGAACCTCTCTCTGTCTCTTCTTTTTTTGATGCATATTACTAAAGATTTGTCAATTTTGGTATCTCTTAAAAAAAACAGCTCTTTGTTTCATTGATTTTTTAAATTATTTTTTGGTCTCTCTTAAATTTATTTCTGTTGTGATGTTCATTATTTATTTTCTCCTACTAACATTGGGTTTTGTTTGCTCTTCCTTTTCTAGATCCTTTAGGTGTAAGGTTGGTTGTTTATTTAAGATTTTTCTTATTTCCTCAGGTAGGCTTATATTGCTATAAACTTCCCTCTTAGAACTGCTTTGCCTCCCTTCTATAGATTATTGGGTTACTGTGTATTTGATTTTACAGTGTCCCATTTGTTTTTTAGTAGCATGTTGCTTAGCCCCCATGTGTTTGTATTTTTTGCAATTATTTTCTTGTATTTGATTTCTAGTCTCATACTATTGTGGTTCAGAATGATGCTTGATATGTTTTCAGTATTATTAAATTTACCAAGACTTGTTTTGTAGCCTAGCATGTGATCTATCCTGGAAAATGTTCCATGTGCACTTGAAAAGGAATGTGTATTCTGCTGCTTTTGGTCAAAATGTTCTGTATATGTCTATTAAGTCCATCCTATCTAAAATGTTGTTTAAAGCCTGTGTTTCCTTATGGATTTTTCATCTTGGTGATCTGTTCAGTGATGTAAGTGGGGTATGTGATATCACTTTTTATATACATAATATAAATTATGGTTTAGAACTATTTATTTTCTACAGTTCTGATGCAAAAATCCAGCATGTTTTAAGACACTACTAGATGAATAGTAGCTAAATCTTCAAGGTATCTTCATTTTCACTCTTTCCAATCTCCTTTGACATATAGCATAATATTTTATACAGAACAGGTATTCCATAATATTAGTGGTACTTAATTTAAGACAAATATTACATTAAAAGATTTATATCACCCAGATTAAAAAAACATAAGTGTCTGCTAATGTCCAAGATAGGTAAGCACTAGGATGCTAAATTTAATAATGATGATATTAAAGTGTATGCAAAAAATGACTGAACATTGTGGAACTTGTGAAAACTATGTATTTTGAAAAATCATAGAAGGAAGTAGGAAACCTTAGACTAGAAATATATTTTGTGGAAGGATTGGTATAAATATTCAAAAAAAATAGCTTGTCATATGGGAGATCAGATTTATTCCGTTTACTTTCAAATGGCAAAATTAGGGTCATGTCTAATTTCTGACCATTAGAGTGACCCTAAACAGATTGTCTGCTCTTTATGGAGGAAGTGTCACATCAGTGAGAAAATTCAAAAGTAGACACAATTATTTTCTGTCATTTTGGAGAAGCTATTTTATAAGGTTGGAGACTATGCTAGGTAACATGCAAAATTAATTTTAGTTCTATTATCTTATAATTATATTATTCTAAATTGTTAAGAAATGGGAGTACTAAGACACTGAGGAGAGAGACTCTTGAAGTTGTTTTGATCTTAGCAACTTCTACAGTGTATCATTTTTAATCTTGGTATTTTCACCTCTAACATAATTAACCCTGCTATTCTAATTCTACCACTTACCTTTTATTTCCTTTACAGCACTGAGGAACCTAGAAAAGTGGAAAGGGATATCTTTACTCATGTTCTTGGGAAAAGATTATGGAAGTATGAATCATGTTAGTGATATAATAAGAACAATTTTAGTAATAATATATGTGTAGCACATTTTAAATTTTGAAATGCTTTCACTTTAAAAAAAAAACATATATTGCAGTGTTAATACTGCTTTGCAGAGTACTAACTTCACATATTAATTGTTCCTGGATTCATTTTTTACCTTTTTTCCTTTGCATAATGAACTACAATATATGCTCTCAGAGGGGCTAAAATACTCCCACACTTTCTTTGATGAGAATAGATGAGAAAAACTGCTAATTTGCTTTGAAGTTAATTTTTGTTTCACCCCTAGGTTCTAAAGAAAACTGCTAAGATATTTTGAAGATTTTCCAGGTTATGCTTTGAATATTTTACAAAGTAACAATTGAAAGTTCAAAATTAAAACATTATAGGAAGGAAAAGATCAGCAGTTTGACTTCAGTGAAACTGCTTAGTATCACAATTGTTTTAAAGATGTTTAATATAATTATTAATCTTTGCAAACAATAATGATTTCAAGATTACCTACCCTCTACTACAAGAAATATATTTATGTAGTAACTAAGTTCCTAGAATTGTTTATTTCTAGTATAGTAGTCATTTGTTCTTTACTCAACTACTTTTTAGTGTCTGCTTTATCATTGTAATTGCTTTGGCATTGGGGGTAAAATTATGAAAAATATGTTGGAATAATAGAGCATGAAAAGATCCAAATGCAAAAGAAAGCATAGGACTTTTATAAAACCAGTTCAATTGGGACATGAAATATGGTTTGGAAGTAGGAGTTGGAAATGAGACTGGTGGGATAAGCAGGGTAAGATTATGAGAAATACAGCAGGCTATAGGTTAGATATAAAAGAGTTTTAATCAGCAATGTAAAATGATTTTCATGTTAGGAAGATCACTGTATAAAATAAATCAAAATTGGAAATGTGCATAGCTATGAAATAAAGAGTTTGATTATCTCTGCTCTATGAAGGAGAAAGTATAGAGAGGTGAGGGAAAAATACATTGATGGGGGGAGTGGTCAACACTGAAAGCAGAGAAAGATTAAGAGGCTAGAGTGGAAATACCAGAGTAAAGGTAATGTATCCTGGGTCAGGGAATTGAGAGAGGTAGTGGAGATAAGCAAATAATTTAGAACAGCACAATTCAATAGAAATATGTTGCAAAGTTTACATAATTTCACATTTTCTTGTGGCTACATTGGAAAAGGAAAAAGAAACAAGTAAAATTAATTTTAATAATAATATATTTAATCTAAAATATGATCTTTTCACAAGTTATAAATACAAAACAATTCTCAAGAATATTTTACATATATTTTTGTTACTAAGTATTCAAAACACATCTCAATTCAGACACTAAATATTTATCAGAAATACTACATCAATACATAGATTTCATAAAACTTATAGTTAAAAAACATTCACATATCCTAGCTCTTCAAAACATACTTAAAATTTTCTAATAAATGAAATGAGTATTGTGATATTGTGATTTATACTAAGAAATATGTATTCAGTATTTGTCCCTGTTTCTGGCATAGAGATTCAATAATGCTTGACATTTCCTAACTGAAAATTAGAGCATGATAAAGGTGTTTCTTGTTATGTTAATGAGGTAAATTTTGGATCACAGCTAAGGTAGATGGCTGGTATCCTGGAGAACCAACCATGTGATTAGATGCTTGGAACTTTCAGTCTCACCTTCCTGACCTCCATGGAGAGGAGAGGGGCTGTAGGTTGAATTGAAAGCCAATGGCCAGTGGTTTAATGAATCAGGCTTATGTAATGAAGCCTCCACAAAAACCCAAAATAATGGGGTTCTGAGAGCTTCCGTGTTGGTGAACACATGGAGAGTCAGGAGAATAGCAGTCTAAGAGAGGATGGATGCTCCACACCCCTTCCCCATACCGTGTCTGTTCATACTGTGCTCTTTTCATCTGGCTGTAAATGAGTTATATCCTTTTATAATAAACTGGTAATCTAGTAAGTAAATGTTTTTCTGATCTCTGTGAGCTGTTCTAGCAAATTACTCAAATCTCAGGAGGAGGTCTGGGGAACCTTCATTCTATAGCTCATAGGTCAGAAGCACAAGTGACGATCTGGACTTGTTACTGGCATCTGAATTGGGGTAGGGGAAGTTGTAGGGTGGTGAAGGTAAGTCTTGTAAGAATGAGTCCTTAACCTGTGGGATCTGATGTAGTCTCCAGATAGTGTCAGAATTGAGTTGAATTGTTGGACAGAGTTAAAAAAAAAATTGAGTAAATTTTAAAGATCTTTTTGGTTTTATTCAATGATTCATGAATCAAGAAACATCAAATGTAGCAGATACAAAGGTACTCTGAGGAGCTGTACAAAGTGAAAGACTTTTATAAGCAGAAGGGAGTGGGAACAAGGGAGTATATGAAAAACAAGAAAGCAAGTTTGTTATTGCAAGGTTCTTTGCTTTAGGGCATAGGAGGGATCTATCAGCCAGGTTACTGAACTAGTGGTGATCAGGAAATTCCTGATTGATTGGTTTATGATTCTATTACTGGGAGAGCTGAAACTACGTTGTTTTGGTTTGATGATATGGGGCTTAGCATAAGCAACTCCATTTTGGGTCTTTGTCTTGTTTTTAACAACACCTAACTGCTGTAGGGAAAATTGCTAGTGGTATGGGGAAAACCCCCCTGACACGATGAAATTGAGTGACCAGAACTTTTAAGCATCCATTTAAACATTTAAATTTAAATGAAGAAAAAATATATAAAATTTAAAATTCAGTTCTTTAGTTTGCTTTGGCCTCATTTCAGTTGCCAATAGACACAAGCAACTATTGGCTCTCATATAGTATATTGAAGATTTAGAAGATATATAGAAAGAAAAACTGGGAACACTTGGCGTAGAATTGTATTTCATAGAAAGGGAAATAGCATGGGGAAGTGTGTTCTAGATAGGGCACTTTAGGATGGTAGAATCTTTCAGTAAAGTAGGGAATGCAGCCAGAGGAGCATTTGGGTGAGGTCAAGTGAGACCAGAATTCTATTAAATCAAATATTGAACATCAATTGTGAACCAGGTTTTTCAGTATGTAAGTTTTTAAAAAAAAAATTTTATCAGTATAATTGATTTACAATTTTGTGTTCGTTTCAGGTGTACAGCAAAGTGATTCAGTTATACATATACATATCTTGATTCTTTTTCAGATTATTTTCTCATATAGGTTATCATAGTAAACATTTTAATTTCATCTCAAATTAATAGTAGAGTGCGCCCAAATTTTCTAGCACATGTCTGAAAATTTGGAATCAATAAAATGTTGTTTAACAAATAAAATAATATAGTTGCCACTGCATTGCTCCATTCTAAGACTAACAACTTCCATGAAGTACTATATTTAAAAATGTGAAATTGGTGATTTTTCCTTTTGTTGGCTTCCCAACTGCCTAATCATTCTTTCTACTCCTCATTCTAGAATATTTTCTTTCAGTTTTTTTCCATAGAGTTTTATTTCATTAGAATAATAGTTTGTGATTCTAAATACTCAAGGGAATTTAGAAGATTAAAGCATAGTAGTGCTGTTATAGATATGTTGTATCTTTCATGAATAATTTATGGGAATCCACCTACTTTTAAGGATAGACTTAACAAAATAAACGTACTACCAAATCAGTCATCTTAATTTGTAGGAAGATAAAAGTATCTTAAGGAGTTCATGAATCAACTTTTATGAGGGCTTTAGATTTCATTAGTTGCAATCACTTTTAATCAAGAAAATAAAAAAAAAAACAAAGGTAATTAACGTTCACTGATCATTGTATATGCAGACACTTAAAAAGTTTATAATAGTAAGTCCTTGCAACAAATGTATATATTATGACTCCCATTTCCAGCTGAAGAAAGTGAGGCTTAGCTTAAGAGATAGAACCCAGGTCTACATGACATCAAAGTTCATTATTTAGGGGTTTTTTTTTTTTTTGCTTGTTGTTTGGTTGGTTGGGTTTCCCCAATAAGCTTTTTATTTTAGAATAGTTTTAGATTTGAAGAAAATTTTCAAAGATAACACATTTCCATACACATTAGTATACATACTATTTTACATTAGTGCAGTATATTTGTCACAATTAATGAACCAATATTGATACATTATTATTAACTAAAGTCCATAGTTGATTAAGATTTTCTTAGTTTTTACCTAATGCCCATTATCTGTTTCAGGATTCCATCCAGGTTATCATATTACATTTAATCATTGTTAAAGAAAAACCAGAGCTGGGCAGTAGTTAAATGGCAAAAACAGGTTTTATTCAGGAACTATTGCCATAGGAGAAAAGAGACCCCAGTATAGAATTAGGCTCAGTTCTAAATGCAGCATGTCAAGTGGGCATTTATAGCCAAGGAGCTAGGTAGGAGTTAGTAGATGAAAGATTCCTAAGAGGAAACATCAAGGAGAAGACAGATTCTGGTTAAACAGACCTTACAAAATTTTTGCTAAGGAAAGGCCAGGGTAATCAGATATCACCGTGGTGGTTGGTAGAAGATGAGGAATTAGATCAGTTATTGAAGGTGGGGATTCCTTCTAGCTGACTCAAGATTATTTTTCTAACTGAGAGATGGAGGTCCAACAAGGCTGGACACCAAGGTTGAGGTTTACAGGGCTTGGAGAAGCCTGACTAGAGTTAGATCAAGGAGAGTGTCTTATTATCATGTTTCCTTAGCCTGCTCTTGGCTAACAGTTTCTCAGGCTTTCCTAGCTTTTGATGACCTTGACAGTTTTGAGGAATACTGATCAGGCTCTTTATAAAATATCCCTAAATTTAGGTTTCTCTGATGTGTTCCTCATGATTAGACCAGGGTTATGTGTTTTTGTAAAATGTCATTTTCATCACAACATATCAAGTGTGCACACTATCAACATGACATCACTATCAATGTTGACCATAATCACTTGGCTTAGGTAGGGTTGGTGAGGTTTCTCCACTGTAAAGTTGTTTTTCTTGTCCTTTCCATATTGTAATCTTTGAAAGGAAGTCACTATGCACAGGCCACAATTCAGTAGTTGGAGCTCTACCTCCTTAAGGTGGAGTAACTCCACAAATTATGTGACCTTCTGCATGGGAGATTTCTCTATTCCCTTTATCTACTCAATCATTTAATTATCATGAGTACAGTCTCATGGATGTTAATTCATAGTTTGGCTTATAATCCATTACTACTTTAGTTTTTTGCTCAAATTCTTCCAGTTTTGACCACTGGGAGCTCTTTTAGTTGATTCCAGTGTTCCTTTGACAGACTCACATTATAGTGTGTTTGTGTGTGTGCATTTGTGTGTGTGTGTGTTTTTAGGACTTCCTTACTTACTGGTGCAATAAGCCACTCCAAGTTCTTCTTGTATATTTCTTGCCCCACACCTAGAATCACCCATTTCTCTGAGGAGTTGTGGCTCCTGTCACTTTCTCTGAGGAGATCTGGCTCCTGTCATTCTCCTGTCATTGGAGAATGCTGTTTAAAAAGACACATCTAGGTTCTAGGTGCGCTTGTTACTACCACTAGGCCCTCTAAGCTGACAGAGCAAGAGAATATATATGTGTGTACTGATCAGTGTATATACACATATTTATAAATATTTCTACATGGAATAAAAATTTGTGGGTATGTTAGGGTAAACAGGAGTTCATATTCATGCGTCCAACACTATTCCAACTCATGGATAATTCCAGCCTGGTCTCTTTACTTATTTCCCACTCTTACAGTGATAAATCCACTCCCACCATCTGCCATTCATTTACTTATTTTTTCAACTCCAGTGCACAGTCGACCCTTGAACAACATGGGTGGTGGGAGCACTCCCTCCATGCAGTTGAAAATTTGAGTATAATTATATAGTCGGCCCTCCTTATCCATGGTTCTTCATCCACAGATTGTGTAGTACTGTACTATATATTTATTTTAAAAATCTACATATAAGTACACTTGTGCAGTTCAAATCCCAATTTTGTTCAGGAGTCAACTATACTTGTATAGTATTCTCAGAACTGTTAACCTGTATCCCCACAGGACAAAGGTTTATCAATTTCCAAAATTATTTTGACCATTCTAACAGATGTGTACTGGTATCTCACTGTTGTTTTAACTAGCATTTCCCTGTTGACATATGATGTGAAGCATCTTTTCATATGTTTATTAGTCATCTATGTATCTTCCTTGGTGAGGTTTCTATTAATATCTCTGGCCCATTTTTTTATCCAATATTTTGTTTGCTTATTGTTGAATTGTAAGTGTTCTTGGCACATTTTGGATAACAGTCCTTTATCAAATATGTCTTCTGCAAATATGCTCTCCTAGCCTGTGCTCTGTGTTTTCTTTCTCTTTATATTGTCTTTTACAGAGCAGAAGTTTTTAATTTTAACAAAGTCCAGCTTATCCATCATTTCTTTCATAGACTGTGTCCTTGGTGTTTATCTAAAAAATGATTGCAATACACAAGGTCATCTGGGTATTTCCCTGTGTTACCTTCTACAAGTTTTAAAATTTTGTACTTCACATTTAGGTCGTGATCTGTTTTGAGTTAGTTTTTATGAAGGGTATAAAGTTTGTGTCCAGATTCATTGTTTTGCATATAGATGTCCAGTTGTTCTACTTTACTCTTCTTGGATGCATGGTTTCTATTAAATGTTCACTGTAATTCTTAACCTTTTTCCTTTATAGGTATTTTCACTTCTGGCTTTTTCAAGATTTCTTTGTGTATGTTTGCTTTTCTGCAGTTTTAATATAATATAGCTGTTTTTTTCTTATTGCTGTTTTTTTCTGGGGTATTTTGTAAAGATATTTACCCTGCTTTGTGTTTCCTGAGCTTCCAGTATCTGTGGTTCTTTGTCTGTTATTAATTTTGGAAAGTTCTCTGATATTGTTACTTAAATCATTTCTTCTGCTTTTTTTCTATTTCTTCTACTTCTGACATTCCAACTATTCATGTTACGCTTTTTGAATTTGTCCTATAGTTCTTGTATGTTCTATTTTTTTTTTCAGTTTTAAATAATATTTCTCTTTGCGTTTCAGGTTAGGAAGTTTCTCCTGGTCTATTTTTCAGCTCACTGAATTTTTCTTGGCTGTATTCTTTACAACTGTTTCTCCAGTGATATATCTCCCACACCCTGCCCTGAACTCCCACTTCTTTCCTTGTCTGTGGCCTTCCCAATCTATTTCCTTAAAGCCATGTCCGTAGCTGAGTTTTTTGTTTTTTGTTTGTTTGTTTGTTTGTTTTTGCCCTTAAATGGGACAGCTAGGATAAAGGGGGCTGGATGGGAGAGGAAATGCACTTACATACCCCCAGCTAGGGTAAGGGTGTCACAAAATATTTTCCACTGAAGAGTACAGCTCTTTATAGAGAAGGCTCTGAGTATATTTCACTATGATTACTCTTCCCCTTCTCCTGCCAGAGCAATGAGGGGAAATTTATATCAATTTTTCTCTACTAAAACCTGATGGGGCTCCAGGAGGAATCCATGAAAGTTTGGGGTCCCTACTAAGATTACATTCCCCAATGGATTTCTAAATCTTATGCTGACTAAACTTAGCCTCTAGCCTCATAAAAATTACCTTTTACGTGTTTCTACCAGTTGATGTCCCCAGTGGCTTCTGCTCCAGGTAAACAGATCTTGGCTGCATCTCTCCAGATTTCAGAGTAGACATTTGTCCTATGACCTCAGTTCTCTGATGGGTCTAAAATAAGTCATTGATTTTTCAGTTTGTCCAGAGTTTTCTTCTTGTAATTACAGGAGTAACACATTCCAGACTCTTGACATGTTGGAGCTGAAACTAGTAATCCAGTTTGTTGAGGTTTTACTTGCCCTCAGTTTAATTCAGCAGTTTCCTGAGGTTACTCCCCTTAACATTGTCATTTAGAGTTTCATCCAGCTGTAGGCTTCGTATTTTCATATACATTTTCTGTTCAGTGCTTTTACTTTCTCTATAATATTTCTCTCAAAATTCCATATCTATTTCCAAAACATGCACTCTCCAGAGTTAGTATCCAATTTCCTTTTTTTCTAACTAAGATATGCTGAAAAATCTGACCTTATTCCCAAATTTCTGTTGAAATTTCTTATTATTTTTCTACTTCATATCTCACTGTGTAGAAATGTAATCTTACCACTAACTTAAGCAAATACCTAATTTTTTATCAAGTTATCATTTATTAAAGCTAAACTCAATTGGTTCAATAAGCTTACAATCATAAATACACATGTATTTGTTTATATATGCACACATAGTTATGACTTTCAAGCAATATAGTGAATATAAGTATTCAAATTTTATTTTTGGTTACACAAATTCTAGTCTCTATACTCTAGAAAATATAAACAGAAATTTATTATGAATTTGCATACATTAGCTAAAAGAGAAGGGGAAATATTTTCTCTTTCAGTGTCTTGAAGATTAATATGACTATTTGAGTCAATTCCCTACCTATAATTTAAGAAATATCTTGTAGTCTTATAGTATCTAAAAGGCATTGTTTGTTACCTACTTAATTTTTTATATAAAATCGTTTAGGATGAATTTTGCTGACCTTAATCCATGAACGGACATAAGCACAATGGTTAATAATTTGCTGCATCTTCGCATTCTGCATTCTTCAAATAACTTCCTACATATCGTTAATGTTGGTGACTTCTGTGCCAGTGAGAGATGCTTCCTACCCCTCCTCTCACTAAATATGGTTGTATACTATGTGGGAGTAAGTCACAATTTCAATTTCACAGTTTATGTAAAGCACCCTGTGTAGAGAGCTGACTTCACTGACATATTTATTCTAATTTCTTCTTAGTTTGGACATCTCAAGCAGCTGCCCAACTGACTCGCCTTGCTCTCAGTCGAAGTTCAACAAATCTATCTGGAATGCAAATTAATGAGCTCATCAGAATTAAAGCTCTTCATGAGAAAAATTAGAGCACACTTATTTTCTTCTTTTAATCATTGAGGAAAATTTACATTTTATTTTATACTATTTCAGTGTTTCAGATGTATGCAGTTGATGTGTTTCACTGATGATATACACTGGTTTTAAAATGTGTGGACTCTCAGTTGTACAGAGGGAGCATTAATTTTCTACCCCCAATTTAAAAATAACTAAAAAAATTATTTGCCCTCAAATCGCTATTTGAATTTCAGATTTTAAAATAAATTTATACCGCTATTTTTAATGTATTATTTACTTTCATAAAAGCCGTTATATGTCAACAAATGACTAAGCACAAGTAGGCATCAATACAGTTTCTTAAATAGCCTGTATTCTACTAACTTTAAACTTACTTTGGTAAAATCAAAAGCACAAGACCTGCTTTCACTTTCAGTAGAAGATTATTATCTATTTAAGTACATAGGCATCATTAAAATTAAGCAACATATGGGCAGCCCATGGAAACATTTTGAGCTCTGGAACCCAGTAAGTCACCCTAGTGCTAGGTTATTGGCAGCACAATCATGTCAAGAAAGTTAAATCCAACTTGCAGTTAAGCACCAAATGGCTGTTTATTTATAGTTTTACCTGCTTGTGCTGCTGCAACTAATAGGAAGGGTAGAACTCCTGCTTCTTTCATTAGAAGCCATGAAAAATCAATTTGCATTTTAATATTGAAAAGTTTGCACTGCATAATTTAGAATTTAAATGCAAACAATAAATGAATGTTCTGGAAAAAGAAGACTAGTACTATTTTCTGACAAAATACTGAAAGAAAGGGCTTGAAATATTATGTGTTCAAATGCCTCATTGTTACAGAAGAGAGAACAGAGCAATAGAGATTAATAATGACTGTCCCAGATTCATTCAATTAGATATAAGCAGAGTCTGATACCAAGGTGTCCTGAATCCTTATATATTTTTCCCACTATATCTCATCACCTCCTCATATTAAGCTACATTTTAAGTCAAATCTACCTTGAAATCAGAATAAATTAAAAATTGTCAACTGTTTAAAATTTATATTGTTTCCAAATGCAAATCTAGAGAATTATTCTGGAGGTCATTTTTTTTTTCATTTCTCTTCTACAAATAATAAAAGATTATTAGCGCCTTTTGATTTTTCCTTTGATATTAAGCATTTTTCTAATGAATGAGTAGTTACAATAAAAATTACATATGCACAGTTATGCACAGTGTCAAGTGGTTGACTGAAATTTCAAAATTTTTAAGGTAAGACAAATAAAAGGTTGTTGCTTATTACCCTTAAAATAGCTTAAACAATCTGACCTACTGAGACTGTCCAAGCTAGTTGGGCAATGGTTGAGGAAAAAAAAAAAATGCACAGAATTTGAAATGATAATGTTGAATGCAACCTCACTCATTTAGTCTTCTTTAACTGTGCTTACTTAGCGTATCCCTAGTTATAATCTTTCAAGTGATACCAAAGGACCATCAACAAAAATCAGTACAGGATCAACTCTTTTACAAAGAAATAGAGATAGAATCTGGGTCTGTAGATTGCCGTACTAGCTGATGTTTTTTTAATTGGTCATTTTGTAACTTTTTCTTTATAGGATTAACAGACAATCCAACTGATAATTATTTCTCCAGTCAATCATCTGAATCTTTCAAAAACATTGTGTAAGGCTTCCCTGGTGGCACAGTGGTTGAGAGTCCGCCTGCCAGTGCAGGGGACACGGGTTCGTGCCCCGGTCCGGGAAGATCCCACATGCCATGGAACAGCTAGGCCCGTGAGCCATGGCCGCTGAGCCTGCGCGTCCGGAGCCTGTGCTCCGCAGTAGGAGAGGCCACAACAGTGAGAGGCCCGCGTACCGCAAAAAACAAAAAACAAAAAAAAACATTATGTAGTGCAAAGGGAGATAGATTTTCTCATCATTTCCTACTCCCACTTTCAGGTACAAACTCTAACACTTAACCTGTGCTTCATCAATATTAGAAAGATGCCTTAATACCTGATATAGAGACCGGTGTTATAGTCCTTACCCTGACAATCACAGTCTATATGATTGAATATATGTAGTTTAAGTTATTTGAATTTCAGATTTATTAACTCTAAACTAATCTGCCAAATATACTTAAAGTCTAATGCTTTAATATTCTATCAGCTTTCATTTCAATTTGTACTCATGAGGAAATTACTCTATTCATCACCAAAACTACATGCCACTTGCAGCATGATATTTCTAAAATGTGTGGTCAAGATTTTGTCTTTGATTAATGAAACTATCAAATATTGACATTATTTATAAAAATGAAAGGACATTAGGAATGAGTCTTGTAAAAGTTATTGGGGCCTAATAATGCCTAATAATGTAGAACTATTTGATTTTTCTTACCTCTGAGAAATAAGGGATCATTCAGTTTTTAGCTAAATTTTTGACAACTACAAATATCTAGGCAATTTAATCATGGGCACCTGGAAATAAAAGATAAAACATTCCTTTTCTGATTTTAATCACTTAAATTTGGCTATGATGCCTTTATTGTAATTTGGTTGTATGATTTAGTGCCTCAAAATGAATGAAACATGTGGACTAAACTTTATATTTGGAATCTAAAAAAATGATACAAATGAACTTATTTACAAAACAGAAATAGAATATCACAGACATAGAAAACAAATTTACGGTTACCAAAGGGCAGGGGATAAATTAGAAGCCTGCAATTAAAATATACACACTACTATATATAAAATAGATAAATAACAAGGACCTACTGCATAGCACAGGAAACTATAATCAATAACATGTAATAACCTATAATGGAAGAGAATGTAAAAAAAGAATATATATATATATTCTATATATATGTATAACTGAATCACTTTGCTGTACACTTGAAACTAACACAACATTGTAAATTAATTGTACTTCATAAAAAGCCCCCATAGTTATGACTTGTCAAAAATAAAGACACTTTTTTTCTTTGTACCTAATGAAATAGGAGCTGAGATAGGTGAAAACAGTGTTGTATACAAATTTAATGTAAATAAACACTCTTGTCCTACCCTTCAAAGTTTGAACCACTATCTTATTTATATAATTGGTTAAATGTCATGTGGCTTATGATTTCTAAAATTTACTATTTACATATATGTATTTAATTAAGCTTTTATTTTATTGGTGTCTGCATTCTAAACTCAGATATATGTTCTCACATATCCCCTACTATTCTTTTTAAGGTACCTCTTATAATTTAGCTAATGCATTAAGTGAATAGAAATTATTTCCATTATTGTAGTCTGTAGACTATCCACAGGACCTCTGGTCATAAGATAACCTAGTAAGTTGCCATCTTTTGTAATAATTATTACAAGTCTTCTTTGCTCTAAAAACCAAACAAATATACTTATCAAAATGGAGGTGAGGATGAGAGTGTTACAATTTATATTAAACAATTTACATCAATATATTAAATAGTACAGGTATTGATTTAACTACCCAAAGGAGTTACTCTCAGCCTTTTAAAATATTATTGACAGTCATACTTTCTTCATAATTATCAATGTATAATTTTTCATCACTGAGAGTCCCTAAATCATTTCAAAATGTAATTGTCAAGATGAGATTAAGCAAAAATTATCTTTTAGTTACAGAAGAATAAATTGATGTAAGTGAAATAATTATAATGATTTGCAGCTCAAACTGAAGGGAGTAACACAGGCTAATCTACTCTATACTTTTTATAATAATCATATACTTCCGCTGTGGAATAAAACTAAGGTCATCACTTTTGTTTCACTACCCATGCAGACTTAGAAAGGTATAAAATAAATAATGAAATGGAGGTTTTGTAAAAAAATCAAACAGTTTCCACAGCAGCCTCAGAATCACATCATAAACAGTATTCCACTTTTTCGGTCTCCCAACTTTTCTCTTGAAAAATATCAGATGTTATAGCATAATTTGTGCCTATTTTTGACTGTACTTATACCATCTTATCAAATAGGCAAAGGTTTAGGAATTTGAATTGAGTAAAGACATTTTCAGTCTCTGGTTACTGCAACTTTTCATGAAATGTTGTTGCTTTTAATTTCCAGTGACATTTTACAAGTCATTTGCTGAGCTTGCACATTTGAAGCAGCATCTCATTAGGTAAACTGCCAGTACTAATATTCTGTTAATTTGTTACAAATTTTTGCAAAAGTAGTAGATTGTAACTTATGTTGATTTTTGTGTTTAAAGATTTGGCAGATGAAATAAAATGAATAGGGAAGGTATCAGATATAAAATTTAGTATTTATCCTAAATTCAGGAAGATCTTGAATAGCATGTTGGTGACTTTGAGTGTCTTATTAACTTGTAACAAAATTATGATATTGCACTTCATTTTCTTTCTTTCACGGTATAACTGTGATGTAATTGGAAGTCAAAAATAGTCTTTCTTTGAAATTTAAGTCGATCTGGAAGAAATCAAACATTTTCTGTGTACCCCTATATCCCATTACATTTGCACCATTTCTGTATCTTTTTAGTTAGAAGCTTTGTAGAAAATCCATCTAATTTAAAAAATAGTTGATAATCAACTCTTATTGCAAAATCATTTTTTGTGGTATAGTGGTCATAGGTAGTTCAAACCTTGTCATTTCTTAGAAATGAAATAATGGAAAAAGTAGATAATGGGAAGACTTTCCTGAGTTCTTTTACATATTTTTAATGAATATGTTAGTCTAGTCCTGATGAAATTTTAAATATCTTTATTTTAGTATCCACAAAGGAAAGAGATAGTATTCAACTTATTATTAAAGATTATCATTTTTTGTACCAAAAATGTAATTCAATGGTCTATGGAAATTGAAGAAAGCATTCAGTGTTATTTAAAATGATTGTATTGATGTTTTTAAAAAAATTAATTAATTAATTATGAAAGTGCATACTGGTATGAAAGGGATTTACATGTCATCATAATTGAATCAAATCTAGAAAATATTACTTTTCAAGTTTACATTCTATGAAGTAACATTGATTTAGATACATGGCTATGTGTGTCTAACAATATTAGTAGACCTGTGGACTTGCACTAGAAGATCATGTGCTTTAGAAAAAATGTTTAATTCTGAACTAAAAAGAAATAATATTTCACTGTTTTCAGTAGATAGAAAGCATTTCAAAAATATTTTAGTTGCATAATAGAAACACAGTAAAAATGCATTGAACTTATTAAAAAAAAACACAAATATTATTATCTTGAAATTACCTTTAGCTCATCCTATTCTGTTCCTTCTCACAGGAGACCTTCTTTTCAAACATTTCATATAGCATCCCCTTGTTTTTTTCTTCTTTTTAATGACTTTATCCTTCCAGTTTTATTGAGATATAATTGACACACATCATTGTTTAAGTTGTGCAGCATAATAATTTGACTTATAGACATCATAAAATGATTATCACAATAAGTTTAGTGCACATCCATATCTCTGTAAATACAAAAGTAAAGAAATAGAAAAAATAACTTTTCCTTGTAATGAGAGCTGTTAGGATTTACTCTCTTAACAACTTTCACATGTAACATGCAGCAGTGTTAATTATGTTTACCATGTGCATTGCATCCCTAGTACTTATTTATCATATAAATGGAAGCTTGTACCTTTTTATTGCCTTCCTTCAATTCTCCCTTGCCCCACCACCAACCTCTGGTAACCACAGATCTTATCTCTTTTCTTATGAGTTTGTGTTTTTTGAAGTATAATTGACCTGCAACACTATGTTAGTTTCTGTTACACAACATAGTGATTTTTATACATTTCAACATGATCACCATGATAAGTCAAGATATGATACATCACCATATAAAGATATTGTATAGTTATTGACTATATAATTCACACTATACATTTCATACTCATAACACATTTATTCCGCAGCTGGAAGTTTGTACTCTTAATCTCCTTCACCTATTTCTTTTTTACCCCTACCCCCTTCTACTGTGGCAACGATCTGTTTGTTCTCTATATATATAACTCTGTTTCTGTTTGTTATGTTTTTTCATTTTTTTTATATTCTACATACAAGTGAAATCATACAGTATTTTTCTTTCTCTGTCTGACTTATTCCACTTAGCAAATGATAGAATTTCATTCTTTTTTATGTCTGAGTAATATTGTGTGTGTGTGTGTGTGTGTGTGTGTGTGTATCACATCATCTTCATCCATTCATCTTTACATGGACACTTACATTATTTCTGTATCTTGGCTATTGTTGATGTTGCAATGAACATAGGGTCCCCTACCTTTTCCAATTTTTTTTTATTTGAATAAATACTCAGAAGTGGAATTGCTGGATCATACGTAGTTGTATTATAATTTTTTTAAGAAATCTCCATACTGTTTTCAATAGTGGCTGAACCAATTTACATTCCCACCAACAGTGCAGATGGTTCCCTTTTCTCCATACCCTCACCAACACTTGCAATCATTTTGATAAAAGCTATTCTGATAGGTGTGTGGTGATAGCTTTGACTTTGTATTTCCCTGACAATTAATGATGTTGAGCATCTTTTCATGTCCCTGTTGGCCATTTACACAGCTTCTTCGGAAAATGTCTATTCAGATCCTCTATCCATTTTTAATTGGGTTGTTTGTTTTTTTGATGTTGAGTTGCATGAGTTCTTTCTATATTTAGATATTAACCCCTTATCAGATATATCCCTTGCAAAAATCTTCTCCATTTCAATAGGCAGCATTTTCCTTTTGTACATAGGTTCCTTCTATGTGCAAAATCATTTTAGTTTTATGTAGTCCTATTTATTTATTTTTGCTCTAGTTTTCCTTGCCTGATATGACAGTTCCCCAAAAAAATTACTAAGACTGATATCAAAGAGCTTACTGCCTATGTTTTCTTCTAGAAGTTTTATGGTTTTAGGTCTTACATTTAAGTCTTTAATCCATTTTGAGTTTATTTTTGTATATGGTATGAGAAAGTAGTAGAGTTTGATTCTTTTGCATGTAGCTGTCCAGTTTTCCTAGCACTATTTATTGGAGAGGTTGTCTTCTCCCTGTCGTGTTTTTTGGCCTTCTTTGTCATAGATTAATTGCCCACACATGTATGTGTTCATTTCTGGGCTCTCTATCCTGTTCCATTAATCTATGTGTTTGTTTCTGTGCAACTACCATATTCTTTTGATTACTGTAGCTTTGTAGTACAGTTTGAAATTAGGGAGTGTGATGCCTCCAGCTTTGTTCTTTCTCAAGATTGTCTTGGTTATTTGGGGTCTTTTGTGTTTCCATATAAATTTTAGAATTATTTGTTCTAGTGCTGTGAAAAATTCCATTGGTATTTTGATAGGGATTGCACTGAATCTGTGGATACTATGGTCATTTTAACAATATCTATTCTTCCATTCTGTGAACTTAGTATAACTTTTCATCTGTGTCATCTTCAATTTCTTTCATCAGTGTCTTATAGTTTTCTGAGTACAGGTCTTTTACTTCCTTAGTTGGAGTTATTTAGTTTTTGATTCTTTTTGATGCAATTGTAAATAGGATTGTTTTCTTAATTTCTCTTTATGACAGTTCATTGTAGTTGTATGGAAATGCAACAGATTTCTGACTATTAATTTTGTCTCCTTCAGCTTTACTGATAGTATTGCTACCCTGTTTTTTTTCATTTCCAGTTACACGAAATATTTTTTTTTTCATCCCCTCATTTTCAGTCTGTATCTTTAGAGCTGAATTGACTCTCTTGTAGGCAGCATATATATGGGCCTTGTTTTTATATCTATTCAGTCACTCTATGACTTTTGATTGGAGAATTTAGTAGATTTACATTTAAAGTAATTATTGATATTTATGTACTACTTACCATTTTGTTCCTCTTTCCTTCATCTAATTTATTCCCTGTGATTTGCTGACTCTCTTTAGTGTTATGTTTGGATTATTTGTCTTTTGTGTGTGTGTATCTATTGCAAATTTTTGATTTGTGGCTATCATGAGTATTATGTATGGCAATCTCAATATATACTTGATTATTTTAAGTTGCTGATCTTTTTTATTTGCGGTACACGGGCCTCTCACTCTTGTGGCCTCTCCCGTTGCGGAGCACAGGCTCTGGACACGCAGGCTCAGCGGCCATGGCTCACCGGCCTAGCCGCTCCGCGGCATGTGGGATCTTCCCGGGCCGGGACACGAACCCATGTCCCCTGCATCAGGAGGCGGACTCTCAACCACTGCACCACCAGGGAAGTCCAAGTTGCTGATCCTTTAAGTTCAAAGGCATTTTAACAACCCTGCCTTTTTAATTTTCCTACAAATATTTACTGTTTTGACATCATATTGACAACTTTTTGTTTTGTGTATCCCTTAACTACTTATTGTGGATACAGGTAATTTTACTACTTTGTCTTTTAACATTCCTACTAGCTTTGTACCTGGTTGATTTACTGTTTTTACTATATAATTACTTTTACCAATGAGATTTCTCCTTTTGTAATTTTCATATTTCTAGTTGTGGCCTTTTTTCTTTCACTGAGAGAAGTCCCTTTAACATTTCTTACAAAGCTGGTTTGATGGTGTTGAGCTCTTTTAGCTTTTGCCTGTCTGCAAAACTTTTGATATTTCTTTCCAATCTGAATGAAAGCTTTGTTGTAGGTTTTTCATTTCCATCACTTTAAATATATTGTTCAACTCCCTTCTGACCTGCAGAATTTCTTCTAAAAAGTCAGCTGATAACATTATGGGAGCTCCCTTGTACATAACTATTGCTTTTCCCTGCTCGCTTTTAACATTCTATCTTTATCAAAATTTTTGCAATTCTAATTACAATGTGTTTTGGTAGGTCCTCTTTGGTTGATCCTATTTGGGGCTCTCTGTGCTTCCTGGACTTAGGTGTTAGGGAACTTTTCAGCCATTGTGTCTTCAAAAATGTTCTCTCTCTCTTCTCCTTCTGGAACCACTATAGGACAAATGTTAGTATACATTTGGAGAAGTGGCCTTATGTAGGAAACATCTTATGGGAACAAGCAGCACACTTTCCTCTGATCACCAGAGCTGTATGCTCTAAGAATGCCTTCTGTATGGGCTGCATGGATCCTTCTGTCATGGTGGACTGACTACCGTGGATGTACAGGTAGGAGTGTCTATCTGTGGTCTGGTTGATTGCTATGCCCTGCCTTATGTGGAGGCTGCTAGACCCTGGTGGATGGGGTTGGGTCATAGCATGGCTTACTTCATGACCGGAGGAGTACCTGTCCTTATGTCAGCCAGCTGGTTGCTGGGGCTGAGTCATGAGACCTGGGAGGTCTTGGGGCTGGTGCTGGCCCACTGGTAGGTGGGGTTTGGTCTTGGAGTGGCTGGCTGGTGGGCTGGGGCCCTGGAGTTAGTATCAACTTATTGATGGGTGTGATTTGTTCCTGACTCAGCTGGCCATGATGTTCAGGATGTCTCAGAGTTGGTAATGACCTGCTGGTTGGTGGTGCTGAATCCCAGATTCCTGGCTGAGCGGTCACAGGTGTCCTATGGTTGGTTTTGGTTTACTGTTGGGAAGGGCTATGACTCAATGTGAGCAGGTGCTGGTGTCTACCCACTGGTGCATGTGGCTAGGCCCAGCGGATAGTACTGGCCCACTGGTGGGTGAAGCCAGGTCCTAGAATCTCTGGTCATAGGGCCTGGGGTCCTGTAGCTGGTATTGGCCAGCTGGTGGGTAGGGCTAGGGTCCCAGAGCTGGTGTCCATTGGTGTCCATATGGCTAGACCCTGGTTGTCAAGCCCTGTCTTGTGTGGAGGCCACTGGCCACTGGTGGATGAGGCCAATTCCTAACATGGGTGGCTGCAGAGTTCAGAGTGTCCTGAAGCTGTTGTTAGCATGCTGATGGGTGGGGCTGGATCCCAAGGTGGCTAGCTGAGGGCTGCATGGGGTCCCATATTTCTTACTGACTTGTTGGTATGCAGGTCTGTGGCCAAGGGGTTCCCAGGGCTGGTTCCAGCTCACTGCTGGGTGGAGCTGGGTTCCAGGGTTGATTTTCAGTTTATTTGGATTTGCTCTTTTGGGAACCACCAGCCTGCTTGAGTGATTTCAGGGTACTCACATAGTGTGAATTCAGGCTAGAAACACTGATTTGATTAGCTGTGAAGTTAACATATTAGGAAAAGTGGTAAACTATACCATGTAATCATTTGCTGATTAAATGATAAAATGTATCTCAAGAGTCTTGGACTTTATAAATTTTGGCCATCAAAGGTGTTTAGCCAAAACTTATCCTTAGATATACTGACACTTGTTTGAATAAAATTTAATTTGCTTTTGGATCTGCACAAAGTGAAATGAAGAACATGTCTATTATCAAAGTGCAGACTAAGTCCTCAAAATTGCTTTGGCGCACAAACTCTGTTTTAAGTAATAATTAATATGCACACAAAAATCACAAAATATCTACACTGATAACTTCTACAAATGACCTTTTATTATTATATAGGCACAAATAGAGGGAGGGGTTCCACTGCTTTATGTGATCAGACCTTAAGAAAGTTTGTCCTGGCTCCATGTGAATGACATTTTTCTTGTCACATAATGAGAAAAATATTGAAATCCATCTTTTATTTATTTATTTAATTATTGCGGTACGTGGGCCTCTCACTGTTGTGGCCTCTCCCGTTGCAGAGCACACGCCCCAGACGCGCAAGCTCAGGGGCCATGGCTCACGGGCTCAGCCGCTCCGCAGCATGTAGGATCCTCCCGGACTGGAGCATGAACCTGTGTCCCCTGCATCGGCAGGTGGACTCTCAACCACTGCGCCACCATGGAAGCCCTGAAATCCATCTTTTAATATCTTAGTGTGGTAGATGAGAAAATATAAACATTATTATGGCTTACAGAATTGGATCTATGCCAGAAATGGTATTGCGTGTTATTATGTTTTTCTGTTTTATATTCTGCATTATTGCCATTCCTTTACTATATGACCTCAAGATTCTCTAGTTTTTGTTTCTGCTATTTTTCTTCAGACACCATACACAGAGACAATTTCAATGTAAAACACTCTTTAAAAGAATTCCAGAAATATATTAGCAGTCACTATGTCAGCACTTAATATAAGATTTTCAAGGTAATTTTTAACCTTTTCATCTTTTAAGTTGTAACTTGTGTTATTAAAAATACTTTCTCTCTTCTTCCTCCACTAACATTTTTGTTTATATTAAAAATAAGAAAATATAGCAAACAATCCAGATATCCCCATTCTGCCCATTCAGTATGTGACAAAGAAAGTGATATTATCACAAATAGTGACTGCTTATGTTCATTTATTATGCAAAATGACCCATATGATCAGTTTCTTGTTGAAAATTGTAGAAGGAGAAAAGGTTCCAAGTGTCATAAAATCAAAAAGAAAAAGTATTTTCATGAATTCACTGACCTTTCCATTAATATCATAAGAGAACATAATCACTAAGGCTTTTAAATTAGCAAGGTAGCTCAATACAGAAGGATGGCTTGAGAAATCTCAAGGGCTTATGTTACCAGAACAAGATCCTGACACTAAAAGTAAAAGGGTAAGTGAGAATCATGTTTGGTGATGACCTTTAGGTCCCACAGCTGCTTATCACATATCTTGTCTTTTCGCCTTACTGTTGCACTTTAGCTTATTAAAATTAATTGTGTTCTCTTTTGGATGTTAAGAATTTTTAGTTTCTAACCTTCTTTGTCGAATGAACAGTATTTTTTTTTCTTTTGTTGTAGTATAATAATAATTCCAGTTATGTGATTTAAATAAATATACTAAGTAAACAGATCTTGTAATTCTTAGTAGAAAATAAAAAATAAAAATTAAATAATAAGAATAGAAAAATTTGCAAAACAAGTTCCTATAAGGAACACATTTTTGAGTAACAAAAAGACAATAAAATAAACTAGGGTTATACAACAAACATACAATGGACATTTAAATTAGTTTCTGTACATCTGAACAAATTTTTTTCTATTGATATATACTATATACTCAGAGAAAAACCTTTGCCTATTCTGATTGACAATATTATTGGGAATACTTTAGTAGTTTATCTCCTGGTGTTTCTACCCCTAAACAAGTAGGTAATCATTGAGACGTATATTACTGAAACACCAGTGTAAATGAACAATGTGCTTCATCCTTTTGTAAAGGAAATGATTAGCAACTAATCATCTGTCTTGTTAGATGAAGTTTTGTTTTTTAACATGTATATTTATGTATTTCCACAAACTTTGTATTAAATGGACTCATGAAGAGAATTTTTTAAAAAGTATAATTTGTCAATAATATATGGCAACTATTGGTCTAAGTTCTTTGACCTTCATATAGTGTGTGTGTGTGTGTGTGTGTGTGTGTGTACAGTAAATACATACACAAATTATATACTCTTCATGACCAGGTGCCATATGATGCCTACACATAAGGAGAACAAAAGAGTATGTATTCAGCCTGAAACAGGGAATGATTTTCCCACACATAGACATATGCACTTCTCAGGTGGTGAGGGCTTTTTATCTCTAAATAAAGAAGTGTTCCAGGCCCAAGGCTCTGATTGGGCAAGACTGAGGAAGGGCAACAGCTCACACCATAGTTGATCTCCCCAAATGTTCTGTTCTGTTTGTGTTTCTTTTTTAACCTAAATACTAGCACTTATTGAGGGTTTATGATTTGCCAGAAACTGTGTTCAATGCAGGGTCTGCATCTTTGAACAAGCAAACTATGTCTTCAAATAATTGAATTTGCATTGTTTTAGAGAGGAAATGCAATGAATAATTTTCAAAAATGAGCCCCAAAGAAACAGAGAATATGATATTATGATGTAGAATAACATAGGTGTTTAATTTTAAGATACGAGAACCAGGGAAAACAACTCAAAATGTGACATTAAAGCTGAGGGTAGAAAAATGGGGATTACACAATGAAATATATCAATAAAATAATGATCTGGGCAAAGGAATAGCAGGTGCAAAGATCCTGAGATGCAAAAGAAGTTGGTGTGCTCAAGAACCTGAAAGATAGAGTGACTGAAATCAAGTAAGTTAGGAAGATAGAGTGTGAGTTGAGTTTGGGAACCAAGGCAAATACTTTAAGAACATGACAAGTGATCTGATTTAACAGCTTGAATTTTGGAAAATTTTTTAATGGTTTTAATCCTTTCATTAGAAATATGTGTTGAACAATTTGCTATGGCTCAGGTACTGTGCTTAAATTATGTGAAGGGTTAAAAACGCTGGTAAGGGGAGAGTAAGATTTTTAAATAGTGGTTAGGATAGCCCTCATTGGGATGATGAGATTTGAATAAAGACTGGAAGCTGGGTTGGGAGAAAGTCAAAAGAATATTGAGTTGGCATGGAGAGAGCATTCCAGACAGTAGGAAAAGCCAGTGCAAAAGCTTTCAGATGTGGGATATATGTTGTGCTCTGGAAAAAGCAAAGGAGCCTGTAATTTTCGAGCAGAATAGGATGGGGTAGTAACATAATATGAGCTCAGAAGTTAATGAGACAACGAAGGAAGAGGAAGAGCAGACCATGTATTTGTAAGGAATTAGAAAGGCTTAGGTTTTTACTTTGATTGACATGGAGATCTATTAGCAAGGTTAAAAGAGGGAAGAAAATGATTTGATTTACATTTTTAAAAGGTTACACTGACTGCTGGGAAAGGGAGCAGGTAGAGCAGGCAGACCAGTTAGGAAACTATTGTAGCAAACCACTTGAGAATTTTTTTTTTTATTTTATTTTATTTTTAACATCTTTATTGGGGTATAATTGCTTTACAATGGTGTGTTAGTTTCTGCTTTATAACAAAGTGAATCAGTTATACATATACATATGTTCTCATATGTCTTCCCTCTTGCGTCTCCCTCCCTCCCACTCTCCATATCCCACCCCTCTAGGCGGTCACAAAGCACCGAGCTAATATCCCTGTGCCATGCGGATGCTTCCCACTAGCTATCTACATTACTACGTTTGTTAGTGTGTATATGTCCATGACTCGCTCCCGCCCTGTCAAAGCTCACCCTTCCCTCTCCCCATATCCTCAAGTCCGTTCTCCAGTAAGTCTGCATCTTTATTCCTGTCTTACCCCTAGGTTCTTTATGACATTTTTTTTTTTCTTAAATTCCATATATATGTGTTAGCATACGGTATTTGTCTTTTTCTTTCTGACTTACTTCACTCGGTATGACAGACTCTAGGTCTATCCATCTCATTATAAATAGCTCAATTTCGTTTCTTTTTAAGGCTGAGCAATATTCCATTGTATATATGTGCCACATCTTCTTTATCCATTCATCCGATGATGGGCACTTAGGTTGTTTCCATCTCCGGGCTATTGTAAATAGAGCTGCAATGAACATTTTGGTACATGACTCTTTTTGAATTTTGGTTTTCTCAGGGTATATGCCCAGTAGTGGGATGGCTGGGTCATATGGGAGTTCTATTTGTAGTTTTTTAAGGAACCTCCATACTGTTCTCCATAGTGGCTGAACCAATTCACATTCCCACCAGCAGTGCAAGAGTGTTCCCTTTTCTCCACACCATCTCCAGCATTTATTGTTTCTAGATTTTTTGATGATGGCCATTCTGACTGGTGTGAGATGATATCTCACTGTAGTTTTGATTTGCATTCCTCTAATGATTAATGATGTTGAGCATTCTTTCATGTGTTTGTTGGCATTCTGTATATCATATTTGGAGAAATGTCTATTTAGGTCTTCTGCCCATTTTTGGATTGGGTTGTTTGTTTTTTTGTTATTGAGCTGCATGAGCTGCTTGTAGATTTTGGAGATTAATCCTTTGTCAGTTGCTTCATTTGCAAATATTTTCTCCCATTCTGAGGGTTTTCTTTTGGTCTTGTTTATGGTTTCCTTTGCTGTGCAAAAGCTTTGAAGTTTCATTAGGTCTCATTTGTTTATTTTTGTTTTTATTTCCATTACTCTAGGAGGTGGGTCAGAAAGGATCTTGCTGTGATTTATGTCATAGAGTGTTCTGCCTATGTTTTCCTCTAAGAGTTTGATAGTTTCTGGCCTTACATTTAGGTCTTTAATCCATTTTGAGCTTATTTCTGTGTATGGTGTTAGGGAGTGATCTAATCTCATACTTTTACATGTACCTGTCCAGTTTTCCCAGCACCATTTATTGAAGAGGCTGTCTTTCTCCACTGTACATTCCTGCCACCTTTATCAAAGATAAGGTGTCCATATGTGCGTGGGTTTATCTCTGGGCTTTCTATCCTATTCCATTGATCTATCATTCTGTTTTTGTGCCAGTACCATACTGTCTTGATTACTGTAGCTTTGTAGTATAGTCTGAAGTCAGGGAGCCTGATTCCTCCAGCTCCTTTATTCATTTTCAAGATTGCTTTGGCTATTTGGGATCTTTTGTGTTTCCATACAAACTGTGAAATTTTTTGTTCTAATTCTGTGAAAAATGCCAGTGGTAGTTTGATAGGGATTGCGTTGAATCTGTAGATTGCTTTGGGTAGTAGAGTCATTTTCACAATGTTGATTCTTCCCATCCAAGAACATGGTATATCTCTCCATCTATTTGTATTATCTTTAATTTCTTTCATCAGTGTCTTATAATTTTCTGCATACAGGTCTTTTGTCTCCTTAGGTAGGTTTACTCCTAGATATTTTATTCTTTTTGTTACAATAGTAAATGGGAGTGTTTTCTTGATTTCACTTTCAGATTTTTCATCATTAGTATATAGGAATGCCAGAGATTTCTGTGCATTAATTTTGTATCCTGCTACTTTACCGAATTCATTGATTAGCTCTAGTAGTTTTCTGGTAGCATCTTTAGGATTCTCTATGTATAGTATCATGTCATCTGCAAACAGTGACAGCTTTACTTCTTCTTTTCCGATTTGGATTCCATTTATTTCCTTTTCTTCTCTGATTGCTGTGGCTAAAACTTCCAAAACTATGTTGAATAAGAGTGGTGAGAGTGGGCAACCTTGTCTTGTTCCTGATCTTAGTGGAAATGCTTTCAGTTTTTCACCATTGAGGATGATGTTTGCTGTGGGCCTGTCATACATGGCCTTTATTATGTTGAGGAAAGTTCCCTCTATGCCTACTTTCTGCAGGGTTTTTATCATAAATGGGTGTTGAATTTTGTCGAAAGCTTTCTCTGCATCTATTGAGATGATCATATGGTTTTTCTCCTTCAATTTGTTAATATGGTTTATCACATTGATAGATTTGCATATATTGAAGAATCCTTGCATTCCTGGAATAAACCCCACTTGATCATGGTGTATGATCCTTTTAATGTGCTGTTGGATTCTGTTTGCTAGTATTTTGTTGAGGATTTTTGCATCTATGTTCATCAGCGATATTGGCCTGTAGTTTTCTTTCTTTGTGACATCCTTGTCTGGTTTTGGTATCAAGGTGATGGTGACCTCGTAGAA